>NW_006800330.1:407534-410787 GCF_000485575.1 Poecilia formosa
CACACAGTAACCGTCATTTGCGTGTCCTATGTTTTCTCAAATGGGGAAAAAAAAAAGTAATTTGGCGCCTTATATTGACTTTTACCAACATTTAGCTGCTTCCCTTTGGAAGCAGAGTAACAGATGTCAATTTAAATACTGGTTTTATTTTTCCAAAGGGGTTTCCAAATATTTGGACAAGGTGAATTTATTTATGTTTTTAGAAATAAAGGAAAAATAATGAAAGGCAAGAATTTCAGTGACTTATTAACATTTAAAACTATTAAAAAAAATAATTAAAAGGCAACAACAAATGGTCAGATAGTTGAATTGTTTAAAGGCATTCAGGAGGCAAAGCAGGCCCCAGTTATGTAGAGAGAAATATCATCCATCCAATCATGTCAACAGATTTAATAATGTAGCCAAATTCAGTTTAGAATGCAACAAATTCTTTAAGGGGTTGCCCTGGGCAACCACACTGAATCGCCATGGCAACGTTTACTTTCCGGGTATAAAACTCCCTCCATGCTCTCACATTTTCTAGGACTGCTGTTCTCTAAACCAGGACGCCGCTCTGTGTTTTTATTTGAGTTTCGGTGAGTCCACTGGACAAAAATCTAAATTTAAATAAATTTCACAAACATTTCTGAGGAAAATTCAGATGTTAGATTTCTGTTGCCTGATGTTACTGAGAAAAATTAAGACAGTGAGGGAACTGCAGCTTTCAGGACACTTTTAAAAGCCACACAAGCATCTATTATATATATATACACATACATATATATTTACATCAATACTTTTATTGTCACTTATTTGTTTATTATTATCATATGAGCCTTGCAACAAAATTTCTTTCAATTTGTATATTTTTAAACATACAATTGAATGACAAACTCTGTCTATGTCTAAGCAATGATTATAAAAAAGAGCCCTGATGGAACGTTATGACATCACACACAGACTGATGATGTCACCCTCTGATGCTGCAGCTTTCGTCTATGAGTCATCAGAATTCTCTCCAGTTGGATTTTGGCCCTGAAGCTGTCCGACCTACATTTTGTTTAGCTCTGACTTTTTTGGATTTACCCGCGAGAAAAATCTCAAAATGTATAAAGCTGAGAAGGAGAAAGCAGCAGCTCCTGTGTTTGATGCTGAAAAAGTCCGCAGGAAGAACAGGAGGGCGTTCCAGAAGCTCTTGAAAATCAACACAGAACTCGAGAACGCCAAGGACCGCAGAAGCCATTATCAAAATCGGAAAAGACTGGAGAAAGATGAGAAGGAGTTTTTCAAGGAATGCGAAAGACGGCTCTTTAAGCTGAATCTGGAATCTGACATCTGGATTGATGAGAGAGAAAAAGTGGACACCCTATGCAAAAGGAGAGATATGCTTTTTGACGTGATGAAAAGCATGAACGAACAACTGCTTGAGGCACCTGTGATGAAATCTTTGAAAATGGCGGCGCAGCAACAGCAGGAACGGCTGACATTTCTTAACAGAGAGTTAAGAAAAAATGTTGCCGTCTTGTCACGACAACTGGTACATCAAACTAAGCTATTTGATGAGTTCACAGAGAAGGAAAGGGAAAGCAAGGAGATGATGGCCTTTCAAGACAACTACTTTAGAGAGATCAGGCAGAAATTAAAAATGTACGACTTGGTCACTGTGAAGCAGAAAGTAGCGGCGGAACAGGAAGAAGTGAAGGTAGAAGTCGAAAAGAACGAGAAACTAGTGGAAATGATCAAAATGTTGAGACATCAAGCGACCAATGTGCCCATGTTAAAATACCAGTTTCTGTGCGCAGTAGATGAGAAACGAAGACTCACAGCCCTCAACACAGAGTTAGAAACGGTGGTTCTGGTCTTAACAGACAGACTTTCAGATCAAACTTCCTGGGAGGTTATTTACACAGACATGGAGAAGAAGATCAGAGATCTGGAGCGGGTTGAGAATGATCACCTGAAGAAGATTGATGAGTTGAAGGCAAAAGTAAAACTTGGAACCAAACGAAAGCTTTCCACGTTTAAATTGGAGAAGAAGAAAGACAAGAAGATGAAGAAACGCCTGAATTATTTCAAGAATAAAATCAATAATCTCCTGAAGGAATATAAGGCTTTCCAACCAGAAATTGAGAAATTTCTGGGGGACCTTAAACCTTACAAGCCAGTGAGACCAGAAATTTCTTCAACAGAGAATTTGAATGCAATCAGGAAACCAGAAAAATTTTCAGATGATTCTTCAATCGACGCAGATTATGAGCACAACATGACTGACGAGTCGACAGATTCCAACCTGAAATATCCACAAGCCCTAGGAAGACTGACACCTGATTCGAGACTATTTGTAAATAATTCAGACGATGAGTCAACAGACTCCTCCAGAAGAAGATACAGTCTGTGCCCCACAGCTGAGGAGATGTCGACAGAGGATTCAACAGACTGCCACGAAGAAGAAAGTGACAATCAATTGAAGGGGAGTTCTAGGTCAAAAGTCAGATGTTCAAAAGCTAGGGCAGAGACTGAAGACTCAGACAATGACAGCAAATATAAAGCAAAAGCAAATTCTCGACGGACGAAAGACAGAGTAAAAGGCAGGGACCACACAAAGGAGGGATGGTGGAAATACTTTTACTGAAGGGAGAAGAGGAAGAGAGTGGAACGGATGGAAGGATGGACTTTTTAACTTAGGTTCTCTACGGGTGGTCCGGTTTGACATTACTATACAAAAACATCCATGATGTATAAATCGGTCCATCATTGATGGGCGGACAGAGGGATGGACAAAGGGATGGAGAGAGGGATGGACAGAGGGATGGAGAGAGGGATGGACAGAGGGATGGAGAGAGGGATGGACAGAGGGATGGAGAGAGGGATGGACAGAGGGATGGAGAGAGGGATGGAGAGAGGGATGGACAGAGGGATGGATATATTTTCTAACTTTGGTTCTCTCCGGGAGCTCCGGTTTAAAAATACCATACAAAAACCTCTCTCTCTCTCTCTCTCTCTATGTAGATGTGCTTCTATATAGATATATCTATATGTCTATTATACATATAGCCATATGTTTATTTTATATATATATATCAATTATTTTTATATATTATTTTTATATATGTATAAAAATGTATAGCCATATGTATATTTTACATAGATATATATGTGTGTGTATGTATACTATATATGTATTATATAGTATACATACACATGAATACATTTTTTAATATATGCATAAAAAATATATAGCCATATGTTTATTTTATATATATATATATATAAA
>NW_006800330.1:411514-462168 GCF_000485575.1 Poecilia formosa
AGAGGACCCGAGCTCAGAGGATGAAAGAGAGAGAGAGAGAGAGAGACCACCCACGGAGGGTGAGAGGGGAATTTATATATATATATATATAAAATATTATTTGTATGTATTTATTATATAATGAGTGTCCATCTGAAATCATGGTATGTGTTTATGGGCTGGAGGATCATAAGTTGTTTTTACTTCTTCCTTCACCTTTTCAAGCATGTTAAAGTCACTGTAGTGCTTTAAGTAGTACTGGCTCTAGCACTTAACAAGAAGAGTATCTTTTCTGAATAACAAATAGTCATTGTATGATTGTCAACATCCGATATCTGAGTGAACCTGAATTTAGAAAGTCAAAATGTAAATGAATCCAATGGTAATGCAGAGTATTGTTGTTGTCTTTCAGTCACAACAACAACACAGCTGGACTGTTTCTGAAACTTTATGCCGTAAATGCAGTTTATGTGTATTTATTAATCAACTGATTGGGTTTACCTGCAGGGCTTCTCTGGTGTTTTGCATCTCTGTTGCTGTGTGATAATAAGGTAAGATATCAGAGAGCTGGCCCTCTGTTTCCAGAGGAGGAAGAGACGCCAACATCTGCTTCAGATGGCCGATCCTCTTCTCGTGTGCCTGCAACAGCAGGAAGAAGAAAAGCAGATTTATTCGTCAGCTTTCAGACTGACTTCTATCCTCCTCTTACTGCTTCTCTGTTTGCTGCTGAGTGTTTTTTCTGCAGACATCACCTGAGTGTCTCTGTGGCTTTCAGAGAAGCTCCTCCTCATCATGTCGGTCACTCGGAGCGCTTCGACCCGCAGCAGGTTTAGGATCATGGTGTAGGTCAGTCTGAACTGGGACTGGAGGATGGTGGGCTTTCCCTAAACCGAACAGAGACAGAAATCAGGCCAGACTGTTTCTGACACTGTCAGCAGAAAGCTCAACTCCAGGTTATATTTATTTATTAATCAATTTCTATTTATTTCTATTTTTCTATTTATATACATTTATTGCCCGACAAAGCAAGGAAGGATTGAAAACTTTGGTTGAAACGATTAATGGTGGTGAACTGAAATAATCGTTAACTAATTTAGTAATCGATTAGTCAATAACTGGAGCATATGGATTCCAAAAAGGTCATTTGTTATGAAAATGACCTTTTCAAAGCAAATGGTCATTTCACCCCCAACATACTGAGAGCAGTAATTAAGCCAAAACTATACAAAATATATATACAAGTTGCATTTAAGATAAAAACAACTTTATACATATTTTCTACCCAAACCTCTTCAAGTTCAAGTTCGCTAAATGAATGCTATGCTACTGCATGTTGGGCAATAAAATGTTTATTTTCTTATTTAAAAAAACAAAACAAAAAAAACCAACATTTTTCCGCATCTTTTAGTGTGTTTTTCTGGTGGTTGTATATATAATAAAGGTTTAGGCCCATTATGAGTGGAGAATGATCTTCACAGTCGGGAGGTTTGTGAACATGGAGGGACTCACCATCATCATGGCGTGCAGATCTGCCATATCATGAACGCCCGATTTGCACAAAATGATGACTGTTCCTGTGGCGTCCAGGCCTCTCCTTCCTGCTCTGCCCGCCATCTGGATGTATTCGCCTTGAAGTGCGGATCAAAATGCAGACGATTGGATCAAAATGGTACTATCTGTCCAATGACGGATAAAGCCAGGAGCGCTTCAAACCTGGCAGCAGGTTCCTGAAGCCGGTGCCGTCGTGTTTCCTGATGCTGTCGAACACCACGGTCCTGGCAGGCATGTTCACTCCCATCGCAAATGTCTCCGTGGCGAACAGCACCTGGGGACAGAAGCGAGCGGGAAGAAATTACAGCAAACAAACAACTTATTAAATGTCCCATTATGTTTCCTTGAACAGGTTAGGATAGATCTATGGGCGATACCAAACATGTGCATTACAGTTTTTGCACAAGAATCATAATTTTAGCTCAAGAGCCTCAATATAAATCCAAATAAACTTTTATTGTTCATGTCCCTAACTCAACATTAACACTCGCACATGAAAATGGATGCAAACGGGTGTGCAATTATACGACTCTACATCTTTGAAAAGCATAAGTAGATCCTCCTGCACAATCAACAAGAATAAAGCAAGTAGTTTCTGGATGATAGGTCAACAGAGTGCAGGGTTTCTTCCAGTATATTATAAGCCTGGCAGGTCACCAGGCTTTACTTACACCCCCACCAGGCTTAGCATTGTTTACTGACTTTACGTTGTTTATTTTTTTGACTTTTTTAAAACTTTATAGATGGGATTTAGGTATTTTTAATAATGTCTTCCAATAACACACAATTACCGAGTAATACTTAAACATTTTCTGTCAACATTAAAAAATTTTAAACTCAAAAACATGGTAGGCCGCTGGACGACTCCCCTATCACGCCCCTACCACTGGGCTTACCAGGTTTTCTGAGAGAAAACCTCCTTTTGGTAAGGCAAGGTAAGGCAAGGCAAGGCAAGGCAAGGCAAGGCAAGGCAAGGCAAGGCAAGGCAAGGCAAGGCAAGGCAAGGTTTGATAAAGTTTCATAAGATAATCCTTTACTAGTCCCACAAGTGGGAGATTTCAGCTGCATAAAGTGCATATAGCGGTAAAACCAGCTGATTAATGTGTTGGAACTTAGCTTGGGTTGCTAGGTAACAGGTTGCTCCATTGGGGTTGCTAGGCAACGGCGCACTGTGACTTAACAATCAGGAGGTATTTAAAACAGCACATTTTCAAGACACCAAAAAAACATGAACTTATTGCCAAAAAACGGCTTTGTGTTTGTTTAGGCATTTGAGCTTTTAGAGGCATCTGAGACTCAGATCCAAGTGTAAGAACCTGAAAATTTTGAATTCTGCATCATCTAAAAACAAACTTTAATCTGAAAACAAACAGCGACTGACCTTTACGAGACCTCGGGAGAAAAGCATCTCGATGACCTCCTTCAGGATCGGGAGGATCCCGCTGTGATGGACGGCGATGCCTCTCTTCAGAAGGTCCCGCATGAGCAAGATCTGCACAAGCAAGTCCGTTTATCACAACGTAATCTGCTACAGTGCACAGGAACAGTTAGTCAACAAGACAAGACAGGTTTTCTGTAGGTTTTAGATCTGAGGACAGAGAAGAAGGTTGATTTTACATGTTTTCCAGACACATGAAAAACAGGAAACTAACTAGTTACTTTTAAGTTGGTTTTGTCTTAATTCAAGTGCACTTGGTAAGATTATGTGTTTTTGCAGTGAATAATATTCTAAATATCTGAATAATTTCACTTTTGGTTTTCAGAAACTGAAAGCCATCATCATCAGAAATGAACTAAATCAATTTGAACTCGTCCCTCTGTGAATTTATATAACTTTTCTACAATCTTCTGGATAACTGGGTTACACCTCAGTACAGATCAACTTTCGTTGTTTAAATAGTTGCAGCCGTTCACCTGCGGCAGCTGCCGGTCTCCTCCTCGCAGCCGACTGAGGCTCTTCTGGAAGAAGGAGTGGATCTCCGCCTTCTCGATGGAGGTGGTGAGGTCCATGGAGTCCAGTGAGCGGGCGTTCTCGTCGCACCGCGTCCGAGAGAAGGTGAAGGCCACCACGGGGGTCTGCTGCCGCTGGGACAGGAAGTGTAGCAGCGTGAGCCACACCGCTCGGTCCTGGAGGGAAACAAAAAGGACGAGATGTGAACACAAAAACTGTGATGGTGGGTGGAACCAAGAGGCAACGCAGGACGATTACCTGGCTGGCTGAGGTGTGCTGAGGCGTGCTCTTTGTGCCGAATGACTGGGCGTGTTTGCTGGTCCGCTCCTTCTTTGTATCGACAGCGGTGTAGTAGCTGAACAGACACATTTTTATTTTTATTTACCGAGACCGCTGCCTGGAAACCGCCGGTATTTTTATTGATTTGGAAAAAGTTCCATGTTTAGACATGACCTGTAGTTGTCATGCCAGGCCACTAGATGGCACTGTGAGTTTAGCATGTCAATCAAACATGCCTTACTAGCTTCCGCTTCATTGTAAGCCTAAACTCACGTACAACAGAGCATTAGGCCCATAACGGAAAATAATTTAAGTCATAAAATTACCAGAGTAAAGTCAATATCACAAGAAGTTACACAAGAATAAAACGGAATTAAAACGAGAATAAAGTCTTAGTATTATGAGAATAAAGTTGTAAAATTACTAAAATAAAGTAAGTTATGCTAAACTGAACAGGTGAAGTAGCACAGTGCTATCCACAATTGTTTTTGTGGGCGCCGGTCACTGGTGTCGTGTAAACGAGCGGCTGGAGAGACGTACCCTTTGGTGAGGAAGTTTCCTGCAGCGTCCACCAGCAGGAACATCTCCTTCTGGGTCTTGGTGCTGTTTCCAGTGTACAGGTAATGCTCCAGTGGTACGGGCCGCTTCATGGTGCTGATCACGTAAATGTGCCTCTTCTTAATACGACTGCGGACCAAAGCGCTCGGGTTAGGAGTTTCAGAACAGATTTACAGCCTCCAGCTTCCAGTTTAGCTTTGAGAAGTTACTAGGGCTGGAATTAATAATCAGATTAATCTGATTAATCCGATAGGATAATCAGCTACTAAGATAATCATTAGATGCAGCAAAACGTTTTGAGTTTGTTTGTAACCTCCTCAACAAGTCAACAATGTACGTTTGAATAATTTTAGTAAGGCGGCCACTCAGAGGGTTCAACAATCGGTCAGCCTATTAGACCTAATAATTGATTACTAAAATAATCGTTTGACGCAGTTACCCGATCCACTCGCTGAACTCCAAAGCATTGGGCACCGTGGCGCTGAGCAGGATGATGCTGACGTGATCAGGAAGCATGATCAGCACTTCCTCCCAAACGACCCCTCTCTGAGGAACACAAACAGAAGAAAACCTGCTATTCTCTCAGAGGAAGCAGAGGAAATAAAGCCTCCAAGGAGATTTCCTGACCTCAGCATCATTAATATAGTGGACCTCGTCGAAGATCACCCACTCCAGGTCTCTGATGACCTCTGAGCCGTTGTACAGCATCGACCTCAAAGAAAGCAGCAAGACAAGTCGATGTAGACGTTTTATTCATCATAATGAAAGCAAAATACTCAACATGAAGATACCTGAGGATCTCTGTGGTCATGATGAGACAGGAAGACTCTGGACTGAGCTGGACGTCTCCGGTCAGGAGTCCAACGTCCCCAAAAGTGTTTTTAAAGTCTCTGAATTTCTGATTGGACAGAGCTTTGATGGGAGACGTGTAGATGGTCCTAGAAAAACCCAGAGGTCCAAACAGGCTGAATTAGGATCACTAGTAGTACTAACTGTTCTGTAATTTTTTTTTATTTAGATTTTTTTTGGCTCTAGTGGCCTTTATTTGATAGTTAATTGACAGGAAAGTGAATAATGAGAGCAGGGGGAAGACATGCAGCAAAGGTCGGGAATCGAACCTGCAACAGCTGGGTTGTGCTTAACCTCTGCGCCACCACAGCACACCCCTGTATTTTATGTTTTTGTCTTTGTAAAGGCATTTGTTGTGTGTTAAGTGTTTTTATGTATTCTGTTTCACACTTTGGTCCTAATTTAAAATGCTTTATAAGTAAAGCTGGATTGGAAAAGGAGTTAAAATGTTTTTTATCAAATACTCATGAACAATATATTTTATCAATATTGTGTTTCATAAATAATAGGTCTGCACAATATATCATGAATACATCACAGTACCAGTGTGTAGTCCTGGAAGCACAAATGCACTGCAAAAACACAAAACCTTAAGTATTTTTGGTCTAGTTTCTAGTGCAAAAATGAGTTCTTATAAAATCAATATTATGGGATTATTCACTTTAAAAAAGATTCTATTTTCTGCACAGTTACCTAGTGTACTAAGATACTTGCACTAGCATCTAAACAAAAATAGTTGGTATAATTTTCTGTATTTGCCTAGGAAGAAAGAAAGAAAGAAAGAAAGAACGAGAGAAAGAGAGAAAGAAAGAAACAAAGAAGGAGAGAAAGGGAGAAAACAGACATATATCGCAACATTTACGAACATTACCTCCACTGAAAGATTTTCTTATATCATGCAGCCTAGGAAATAAATAATGCACCAACTATGACAGGATTATTGATGATAAAGATAAATTCAGAACATTAAAACCTTTATTCATATTTTGATTGTTCTGTTTCAGCGCCATCTAGTGGTGGAGTCAGAAAAGCTTCGTTGAAACCAGATGTTGGTTTCATTTTCCTTAGAATATTCCTGAAGTCAACAGTGACTTCAGAGCTATGACTCATGAGAGAAGAGGGTTTTTAACGAAGTATGATAAATGCCCACTAAAAAGATTTAAATTACAGAAAACGAGGGATAATTAAAAATCCGATAAACTTGCTGCAGAAATTATCCATTTAATCTGCAATTCAGTCACATAAACTCCCAACATATTTTTATTTCATTTTTCCACTCCTTTGTTTAAAACTAATTTGTTTTTATTTAATCAATTCATGTACACATTCATTATAAAATTATAAACGGTCATATACCTATCTACTTTTTATAGGTAAATGTTTGAGGAGTAAAATGAACATTGTTCTTTTATTCTATGAACTACTGACAACATGTCTCTGAAATTACAAGCAAAAATTTTGTATTTATTTACAGAAAATGAGAAACGGTCAAATCCCAGCCGTTATATCTCATATGTTCCTCCTTCCGCTTTAGGCAGGCAGTAATGAAGCTGCACCAACAGTTTCTCACCTTGTCATGTGTTTCTGGGACAGAGCGATGGCGTACTCAGCCACCACCGTTTTGCCGGCTGACGTGTGAGCGGCTACAAACACGGAGTCGTGGGCCTCCAGCCTCAGCACAGCCTGCTTCTGGAAAGTGTCCAACTCAAAGGGCCACTGAAACGGAGGAAGGCAGAGAGTCAGGCACCGGCGGACGCTCCATCACAGCCAGACAGAGATAACTCAGAAATGAATCATATGCGAGTCGCCACCTTGAACGCCGGGTTTGGGATGCGTTTGTAGAAATCCTCGCAGGGTGACAAAATGTCCACAGGGACGGCCCATTTCTTTTTCTCCTCTGGGTTCTCTTTTGGCTTTGACTTGTCTGTTTTTCCGGCCTCTGTTTGGGAACAGGAAGACTCTGCATCCTGAAGATGGACAAAAAAAAAATTATTTATTAAAAGCTTCCATTTTAAAGTGATTAATTACAGCAAGAATAAGTCCAGTTATGTCATTTTCATTTACCAATTTGATGTGATGCATTAAACATTAGTGAGATTAAAACATTGACGCGGTTATTGTTCTGAGGAGAAAATGACTTAATTCCAGTTTATTTATGTTCTAAAGAGTTAATTATGCTGCATTTTCTGTCTAATTATATAAAAAATATTTTTTTGGTCTAAAAAAATATTTTGTCAGTCCTTAAAAATTTTCACTTGAAGTGTGTTGGATTCCTACTGCAGGAGAATGTGTGTATGAATGACTGTAGAGAGTTTTGGAGTCCTCTGACTTGAAAGAACTATTGATCCTACTTCAGCTAATCATTAATCATTGAAGACACCATGATGGACGCTGGAAGTGAAGGACGCTAGTATTGAACAGAGCGACTGAAATAGTTTTCCCAAGTTGTTTTTGTCAGTTTATTCAAAACAACTTGTCAGTTTGACTCGAACAAATTGGCTTATTCGAGTCAAGCCAATTTGTCTGTGAACGTAACACACCTGGTTGGATTATAGACAGCGGTATTTACAAAAGTTGGAAATAGCTAGCTTAGAAACCGACCCGTACCTCCCTCCTCCTGACATGTTGATTAAATTATCAACTTTTCCTGAATTCACACCACAGGATTAATGTCACCATGTCATAAACAGCGTTTCCCCTTAAACCGGAGCAGCATTAAAAACGTACAAAAGACGAGATGCTAACCAGTCTTTTCCATAAATGTTCGAAAATTGTGGTTTTCTCACATTGTTGAATTCTGACATTTTTATAAAATATACGGTAACAAACCCGCAATCTCTTAAGTTGCTGAATTTTTAAATAAAACAAGACATTTCAAGACAGAACCGCATAAAGTGTATTTTGCTTAACACACAGGACTTCGTTTGGACCGTTTCTTTTCCCCATTCTGGTACGGTCGCCATCTTTAAATCTGTACCTACTGCTTGGTTTATGAATGAACAGAGGCGCCCTCTTCTGGATGGCGGCCAAACGACAACACTAAAAGAAGGTCTAAGGACTTTGTTACTTAATTTATTGGAACTAATTTTAATATAATAAACAATTAATCGGCAATTAATCGTAATTGAATTAATTTTCTATACTCCTAGCAGCGTTAATAGTAGAAGGAGAAGTACAATTAAATAGCAGATCTTGATGTCCAGGTCCTCCAGGCTAGTTTTAGTAGTAGTAACAATAGCAGTAGTAGTGGTGGTATTAAAAGAAACACCTTTATTCCCAGGTCTTCCAGGCTGTTAGTCCTGGGAAGTTTGACGGCCTCTTCTCCTGTTTTGCCATCTTCCTTCTCCTCTGCTTCAGGCAGAAGATCAGGAATGTTCTCCAGTGTGGACAGCAGAGACATGAGGTTCACCTCTGGTTTTGCTATTTTGGCATCTTCACAGAGCAAATACAAAAAGCAGGAACCAGTTAATAAATTATCTCAAAGTTTTAAGAGCAAATTTATATACTTTTTAAATGTCTTGAACCAAACCTTTGTCAGAGAAATCCATGCCAGCTTTGAGTCCAGGAGGGATTTTCAGTAAATCTGAGGTAAACAATAACATGAAATAACATTTCCTTTGTGGTGGTGATTTACAAACTTATACTCTCAAAACTGAAAAAAAAACAACCTTTCTCAAAGTCTATTTCCTCCTCCTGCTCAGATCTCGTCTTAATTTGGTCCAGAGTGAGTTCCTCCATTCCTCCTGTGAAAAATCAACAATTAAAGATTGATCAGCTGCTTTAAGCAAAACTCTACTAAAATAATTTATTTTCTTAATATTGTGCTTCAAAGGATCCAGACCTTCTAGTAAATGTTTCAAGTGGCTTCAACCAGCAGTTCTGCAAGCTGTATTTTAAGGTTAACATTTTTCTTTTACCTTATTTAGACTTTACCTAAATATGTTTTACTTTAAAACCTATTGTAAGATTGGTTGATAAAGTTAGCCCAAATTATATAGCAAAATATTTAGTTTTTTAACTTTCTGTACAAAAGTCTTGTTTGTTCAATTTAATTCAGTTCAGTGAAATAATACTTTATTTAACCAAAATGGAAATTACATATTGCTGTAACTCATATCATAAAGGGTCTTTATAGATGATGATGCTGTGGAAAGGAAAGATTTCCAGTAGTAAGCAATAAGCAATTAATCAACCAATTAATCACATAATAAATTTAAATTATCTTGATGCTTTTCACTGTGATTATAATTTTTCAAGGGAAGTTTTGCCCAAAGAGATTTTATTATAAATTTCATTTATGGTTTCGGTTGTGTGTGTTTTTTTTATTTCACATTTTATTTATGTTCGGTTATTGAGTTTTATTTTCATATTTAAAATGTCATCGAGTTCTAGTGTTAAGTGTTCTTTACAAAATTTTAACTATGTTAATCTTTGAGAGGACAAACTTACATTATTATGCATTTATCAATGTATTACTTTAAAATGGCCTCACAACAACAACACTATCATTTATTGCAATAATTTCTGGGACAGTTTCACAGCAGGCTTCTGCAATAGCCTGTCGTTTTCAGATTGCAACGAATCTGAAAAAGCCTCTGACTGAAGGTTGTTGCTATATGACAGTATCATAGCTGTCATGACATGCTGAAAGAAATATTAGAAATATTTTACCACCAGATTGCAAGAAACTCTGCTCGGATCAGAGCATAAAGGAATTAGAGACGAGTTTAAAACCTCTGGACGATCCTGCCCACAAATCACAGCAGGAAGGAAGTTCTGGATCAATATATCAATATCTCTCACCAGGAAGGAAGGGGTAGTTAGTGTTGCTTCCCCGAAGGCTTTCAGAAGGAGGCCCAGGTTGACGCTGCAGTGACAGCGAGTTTTTGGCCGACAGGCCAGTGTTTTCAAGCAAAACCTAAAAAACAAGGCAAAAAAAATACAGATATTGGTTTATTTAGTGAGACGGAGTTTGTTTAAACGTCTCACAGTGTAGCAAGTTTTACAGTTCTGTTGCACAACAGAACTGTAAAACAGAACTGTTTTACACAACAGTTCTGCAGAGATTGAGTGGTTTATTGGTTTAAAGAAGAGAAAGCGTCACCTCTGTGAAGTCCAGCAGCATCCCTGTGGTTGGATCTCTGACGACCGAGAGCCCAGAGTGAAGCGGAGACGGGGCGCAGCTGAGCAAAGAGTCGACGTTAACCTTCCTTTCAGTCACCCTGGGGAGAAAAACACAGAAAATATCACATCTTCCTCCAGATATCATTATCATCTCTTATTAGTGAAATGATAAGTCTTGTGTGTTCATAATGGGCTTTCAATAATGACATCAAGATAATAAACATTGTGGTATACTTGAGAAACTTCTGGAAGGCAAAGTCTGTGTCATGGATGGGCAGCCAGGCCGGGTCCAATAGAAACCGTTTCTCCACTTCTCTCTCCAGGCCCAGGCTGGTGGGTGGGAGTCCATGGGGAAGCTGTGGAGGAAGGGATAAGATCAGAAATATTATGGTTTTCCCCCCATTTATTAATCAATAAGATTTGGACTGGACTATAAGGCCGAAAAACATTTCACAATATTAGTGTTTCATATTGGTTTACATTGATTATTTTTTTTATTTTTTTGCTTTAAATATCTAAAATACTGTCAAACTGGTGGCATAACCTTTCCTGTTTTATCCACAGTTTTCTCTTCATGCCGTTGTTTTTAATTTTTTAGCAGTTAAGAAAATTAAAAAGTGGCAGAACTTTAAACTGTAGCTGCACAAGTTACTCAGTAGGTTGTTGCTAGGTAACCACAGAATGAGTTGCTAGGTAACCAAAGAGCGAGTGAGTCAGTTGATTCCACCAAACTGTGAGGTTGAGAAGCTAAAGCTAAAGCTTCTCAACCTCCTCACAGAAAGCTTTGCGGTTCCAGATCGGAGTTCAGTGAACTTATGAAATATTCTGTTCTGATATATTAACTATTAATATCTATCATGATAGTATATGTTGTTATTGATTTATTGTCCAGTCTTAGATTAAATTAATCTGGAGGAGAGATGAGTGATATCAGACAAAAATAGCAAAATACCACATTTATTCAAAGACAATAGGAGCAAAATAATGCAGTCAAAGTTAAAATGATAACTTCTGCTGTGCTGTGAAATTTCTTAAGATTTTGCTTTTTTACAACACTTAAAATATTTCACTGTATTATATAGTTAGAGTAAAGAAATTTCTGATAATTTCCTTCATTAAGGGAAAAACATTATCCAAACCAACCTGACCTTGTGTGAAACTGTAATTTCCCCATAAACATAACATGCAGTTTGGCGACAGCAACTTCAGTCAAGCGTTTTCGATAACTGATAGTAGGAATTTTACAATTTTATGGAGAAATTTTAATCCTGACTTGTTTTAATTCAGCTATACTGGAGGGTTTACGGGCACAAACAGCCTGGTTTAGGGCCTGCCATCACATCTCAATCAGGTTCAAGTCTTTGGCTAATCCAAAACTTTCTTCCTGGTCATGTACTGTATTATTGTCCTGCAGCAGCATAATACAAATTCACTCAAACTCAAAGTCACAAACTGATAGCCGAAATTTCTCCTCCAATTTTTTTTCTGTAGAGAAATGGAATTGATTTTGATAACTTGTTTAGGTCCTGGAGCAGCAACACTAACACATACTTAACAGTCAGGTTTTTTTTACTTGAAATGCTGGTAATTCTACATCAGATAAAACAAATATCCAGCTTAACAGTGGTCCGCAGCAGGCAGGAGAAATGCTTGATCTTCTTTCACAGGTAATATAAAATAGTCATATTATACTATATATGTTTTCCCCCCAGTACAAATCTCTCTTCTGAAATAGGCAGGGTGGAATTTTGTTGTTATGGGCGATTTGGTAAAGATTTCAATTAAAAGACGAGGAACATCAGAAAACAGTTGCGTTAGATGTGTCAAGCTTTGATTTTATTATTTTAAACAGTAAACCTGCCCTGTACTGACCGTGCTCTGGGGAGGTAAAGGCTGGTCAGGCAGCGGGTGTGTGATGAGCTCAAACCTTCCTGAGCGCCCCATCTCCAGCAGGGACAGCGGCAGGTCCATGGGGCCGACAGGGGGCACATCTGCACTCAAAACAACACAGACGCTCTTTAACAGACACATAGTTGGTAGAGGATTAGAGTCTTTAAAAAATTACAACTGTAATCTCATAATTAAATTTTGAATTCTGGCTTTAATTCAAAGAAGAAGACTCTTCAGTTAGTTCTACTCATTCTGACTATTTTCTCCTATTTCTGAGATTAACGTCAGAAGAGTTGAAAAAATTCACAAAGTAGAAGTTGCATTTCCAAAAGAGGTGGGTCGTGAAAAAACAATACTGGCTGAAAAGAAAATAAATAGATCTTTGGATATGTAAAAAACAAAACAAAACAAAACAAAAAAACCTATACAATCTCCAGGCGGTTAATCTCATTCTGACTTTTTCTCCTATTCCTGAGATTAACGTCAGATTTTTTTTTCTGAATGTTGAGATTAAAGTCACAATTCTGACGGGGGAAATAGTCTGAGATTACACTAAAAATTCAGACTTTTTCTTTTATTTTCTTTTTTTTCCCAAAATTATGGGATTAACGTTATTTATTTTTTTCCTCCAGTGGCTCTAATTTTCTACCGTGCACACAAACCACACTACAGAAACCATCAAAGCTTTATTCACACATGTAAACCGCAGGTAGTTAGAAAATTCGATCTATTAGACTTTAACAGATGAAGTGCAGCAAGAAAACAGATCCTGCCACAGACATTAGATCAGCAAAGTTAACTGTATGATCTGGTGTAGATTGAAGTAATAGTTTAACTGAAACCTTCACTAGCTCCGCATGCAAGAAAGCAAACTGTAAAACATTTAAGTTATTTAGGAATATTTAAAGGATATGCTTATCTTCCGCTAAAGCACAACGTACGTATTCTGTCCATGGTCTTTCATCAACAGACTGAAACTTGCCACCATGAAGCTCTGTCCTGTCCTGCGCTGCTGTCGCTGCGGAAGTTGCCCGGAACTCCAAAGCGGAAGTAGCTAGCACTTGAAGCTAACGCACAAAAAATAATAAATAACAAAATAAAAATGTGCAAAAAAAAAATACATATAAGAATATATTTCATGAATTTGGTAATATGCAACAATAATTATAAGTATATTTTGTTTATATATATTTTTTAAAAAAAGAAATAAAATACGTGCTTACGTAATATCTACGCGTCGGTGTTTTTGTTTGAGCCGTTTGAATTCCAGAGAAGGTTGGTGAGTTATTACGAATACTATTTTAGAATAAAATAATTCATGTTTTGGGCTGCATTAATAGAGCAACTCTGTTTTTGCTATTTGCTGTTTTGTTTACCACTTGTAGTCTCTGGAAAGCAGCTACCCTGCCGTTTCTGGCTTGTTAAATTAGACGGCTAACGGTGGTTGAAAATAAAAGCTCTGTTTTATTAATGCTCCTTTTTGCCTTTTTTGCTTCCTTTAGTGCTGTCATGGTGTTGTTTCCGAACTCACTAACGGAGGAAGAGGAGTCTCTACAGAAGAAGTATGCTAAACTTAAGAAAAAGGTAATCTCCTGGTTTGAATTGTTTCCTTTTATATCGCAGTGGTCCGTTACCATGATAAATATTGCTTAAAGGCTCAAATACTCACCTAATTTTGCTCTACAAGAGGCTGAAATGATTCATACTTAATATTAATAATGTTTGTGGATGAGTGAATGAATAGAATAGCACAAAATAAAATGAAACAATATTTATTTTTCCCTTTTTGGGGAAATTTCAGTGTATCAACAGCGCAGTAAGAAGTAATCTATAGATTTGTCAGGTTTTCTTGTGGTTCTTGTGAAGTTGCTAACAGGGTGTGCTGCTGCAACATCAGTCAACAGCTACTAAGTGTTTTAACTGCTGTAATTTCAGAAAAAGGCTCTCCTTGCACTGAAGAAGCAGAGTTCAACCAACCAAACAAACCAGAGTGGCTTGAAAAGGAGTAAGTGCTTTTGATTGATTTTTTAAAATATATTTATAACTAAATTTATTACTAGTCAAGGTTTTTGCACAAAAACGAGGAATTTGACGTTAGCTCCACTTTGCTATCTTTGAAGATATTTTACATGTACAGATATAAAACAAAAATAAATATATGTATAAGTAAGACTAGGTTGAATTACCACAAAATATGATCATTTTAAGAACTGTGACAATAACAGCAAGCCATTATGACACAACCTAAGCAAGCTTATAAAATACACATTTGTTGAACTGCCTAGGCGTCTCTTATCTAGGATACCCTTTTTTTTGTTTTTTTTTTTTGCTTTGATTGTGTTTAGTCAAGTGCTGAGATAAACCAGAGAAAAATTATATTTTTAGCGCTAATCAATCAGCATTTATTTATGTAAACACTTGGTTGGATTTTATTTTAAATATTTCACTACTTTGTTTTGCAGCACTGTCGGATCAGCCTGTTGTTGATACCGCAACAGCGACAGAGCAAGCTAAAATGCTCATCAAGTCAGGAGCCATCAGTGCCATTAAATCAGAGACCAAGAACTCCGGCTTCAAACGCTCCCGAATGCTAGAAATCAAACTTAAGGTACTGTATCATTAAATACAGGGCAGTGGAAAATAATTTGGACCCCAGAAAACACAGGTTTCCTCTGTTTTTGCTTTTTTTTTTCACTTTGATTACCATTGTCTGTTATTTAAATTAGTTTGATGATCTGAGTAAATAGTATTCCTCAGTTCTGTGTAGTAAATGAGGCATTGTGTGTAATACGACTTAGTGGTTATTTCAGTAATCGATTTAATCTACAGATTATCTTGAGGATTAATTAATTAATTGGATTAAAAAATGGCACCACCCACAGATTTTTCATTCAACCACTTAAGCCTTTTTATATAATCTTAGAAATACATGAAAAAATCCAAATTAAAAAATGTATAGTTTTTAAATAAGAAAATATGCATTTTATTTTACTGCCTAAAATGCAGTAAATCAGAAACAGGTGAAACTAAAACTGACAGTTAAGGAGTTCAGGTTAAAACAGATTTACAGACAATTACAAGTTTTTTATTTATTTTTTTTACAGTTTTGGCTGAATTACTCCTTAATTACTTGCCTTATTTGAATTTGCATATTCCAATTAATGATTAATCAATTACTAATTTAGTTGACAATTATTTCAATAGCTGATCAATTAATCATTTCAGCCCAACTAATCTGTACATTAATTGGTTTTGATAAAGGAACATGCAGCTTATCTCTTTTTCTTCCTGCTTTCTTCTTTTATTGTTCCACTTCATCAGGACCCAGAAAAAGGTCCGGCTCCTGCCTTCTTACCCTTCCAAAGGAGTGTCTCTACAGATGATGATCCACATGAGGTATAAATGAGATTTTATGTTATTTATATATACATTTTGCTTTCTATTCTGAAGTTTCTTTGTGTCATTTGTTCTAGTCTGGAAAGAGAGGTCAAATGAAGAGTCTGTATGAAAGGTGAAAACCCGAACCTGAACCCATCCTCTAAAAGTGTCCCTCTGGGGGTCTGACTGAGTGTCTTTGTGTCCCTGCAGCTTCGTTAGTTCAAGCGACCGATACCGGGATGAAGAAGAAGGAGGCGGCATGTCGTCCAGCCGTGACGTGGACCGAGAAAGGGACAGAGACATAGACAGGGAGTGGGAAAGAGACAGAGGCCGGGAACGGGATAGAGAAAGAGGCCGGGACAGGGACAGAGACAGAGACAGAGACAGGGAAAGAGAACGAGAACGGGAACGAGAAAGACACAGAGAACGAAGCAGAGAGAGAGACAGAGACCAGGACAGGGAGCGAGACAGAGACAGAGACAGAGACACACCTTTCAGAAGTAAGTAGACCTTCATAGGTGGTTTTTATTTATTTACCTTTTAAAAATATTTTATTACAAATTGAAAGCATTAAAATAAAACCAACCAACACAAATTTTTCACAAAGCCTCATCATGTACTCAGTTTATAGATAAACTGAAATTAGAAAAAATGCAGATGGATTACTGAAAAGTGTGGTTTTGATTCTTGTTTGTCTTTTCCTTTTAGGATCGGACTCATACCCGGAGCGCAGAGGTGTGCGTAAGGGGAACACGGTGTACGTTTACGGCTCCGGCCTGGTGGAGGACAGCCTGCGCTCTGCCTTCTCCCAGCATGGGAACCTCATCGACCTCTCAATGGACAACCCGCGCAAGTACGGAACCGGTACTCTGCTAAGCATTATCCTGACGTTCTGATGCATTCTCCTTGTTACATGAACACTTGAACTCTTCCTCCTGCTTATCTTTGCAGTTGTGCATTTATCACGTTTGAGAAGATGGAGTCTGCAGACCAGGCTGTAGCTGAGGTAGGTACTTTGCTATTTTTACATTTTATGGAGGCTTTCCACTTATTTTCAGTCCATTACTTGACTACTTTTAATGATAAGTTGTGTTTTAGGTAAGTGGGGGAAATCTCTGCTTTTTTTTTCAGCGGAGAGAAAAGCAGACATCACACTTAACTATAGAAAACCAAAGAAAGATTTGGTGGAGGAAAAAAAACTATTTTTCAAAAATAAAATCTTAAAACCCAAACACTGTATTAATTGATAAAACCCAAGTTTAATGTAACTTAAATCTGATCTGTGAAACAATGAGGCATAACAATGTCCCTAAACTAAATCAATGTTGTGTCTGTATGTTGAAACTTGAGTCTCTTTTCCATTAGCAGCAAACACAAAAACATAATTTTTCCAAATTTACTTCTATTAAAAAGTAAAGGTTGAAACGCAGAATGTCTAAATCTTTGTCTTCAGGTTAAATGTTTCCATCAAACTGTTGATTATTTTGCCTGTTTGTGTTTTTTTTTCGGACAGTTGAATGGAGCCGTGGTGGGAGACGTTCATATTAAAGTCAGCATTGCCAGGAAGCAGCCCATGCTGGACGCTGCCACCGGAAAATCAGTGTGGGCCTCCCTCGGTAAACTCTTCTTCTCTTGTTCACCGAGACGTCTGTTTCTGAAGGTCAACCCGTCATTTCTTTCCTTTTTTAACTCTTCCAGCTGTGCAGAACAGCACCAAAGGCTCGTACAGGGATAAGAGGAACCAAGTGGTCTACAGTGAAGACTTCCTGGAATAAAAGAAGTTTTGTTTTTTTCTTTTTAGTGAGAAGCTGGCCTGTATTGTGGGATTGTTTTTTTTTTTTTTTTTTTGTTGAATTGAATAAATCACATTCTCAAGTAGAATTCCATAAAACTGGGATTTCTAAGGTTTCTGCATATCTTTCCTGGCAAAATCCTGAACTCTTCATTTTTAAAAGTGGAAATATAAAACTTCACGGCTTTATTAGGAATTTGACAGAAGGATGGAGGAATGAGTAGAACAAATTTTCAGACGGAATAGAATCTCATCCTCTTCATTTAAAGTCGGACCGTTTGAGAAAAATCTGCCATAAATCATGAAGAAATAAATCTGAAAATTAAAAATTTTAAAACAGTTTTAAATAGATATACAATGTAAAAATAATTAAGATGCAGTCTTGTTTTCTTTCAACTCTGTGCAACCGAAAGCAGTATTTTATGTTGCATTTATTTTGACAATTAGGCTTTAAATGCTACACATCAAACCTTCGATATTTTTTTTTAAACTGAACTACAAATCTTCAAAATAAATAAGCATCCTGCATTCCTTGTGAAAATAACCAAACTTAAATCCTTCCTGAGTGCTCTCAAATTTTATTACCTGTGCAGCTCTCCTCGTTTCAAACCAATATTCGGATCATTGATGCGTTTTAATCAACCTTCTGTGTGCAGCAGATGAACAGTTTGAGAGGAGAATCACTAAGTTATCATTACAGTACAAATATCTACATTAAAAACAAGACATGTTAGTAATTTTCTCTCATTTTTTGTTACATGACACATTACAAAATATCTCACTCAAACCCAAAAGAGAAAATAGTTCACAACAATTTCAGATATGTTAAAAAAAAGTACTGGTAGAATAATCGTCTTTGGCTTCAGGGAGTTTCACATAATATCCACTGGTACAGTTTACTCAGATGCAGTTTAACAGCTACTAGCTACAACCAGAAAATACCATTTATATTGCTTGTTTACTGTCCATTTATCTTCACACTAGACACGTGGTTTGGCAGTAAACATATGAAGGCATTTTAATATTTTTAGCACTTTAAAAGATCAGTAACGTCACCATGACCCTTTGAAAAGCAGATCCAGCAGACTGCGGTAAACTGATGAGCATGAAGGCTTCACAATTCATTTCCCTTGAACCATTTTCACATTAAAGTTAAAACCATAAATCTCTGTGTATTTTAGGAGATTTTGATGTAATAAACCAACACAAAGCAGGACGTTTCAATGGAAATCTGGAATGTGTGTCTCCATATCTTTGAATGACTCAAAAAGGAGAAATATGCCCGTTTTTCTAAGCAAAATTGTTCAAGCTCAGTAAGATTGGACGGTGAGCATCCAACAACGATTGGCCAAGGCGATAAACCATAAAATTAACACCGAAATTTATGACGATGACCGACGCCATTTTGCACATCTTGGTATTTTCGGTGTTTTTTTTATCCCTTGTGCAGTTGCCTCAGTCATGCGAGGACTGAGGCAACTGATACAAGTGATATGGGTGTGGGATCGGTTGGATCCCATTTGTAAACACCAGGGTTAAAAAAAAAACGTATCTTTTTAGTAGGCTATGCTCGTGTTCCTTTAAGACGCCGCGCTACGTGTACATTCAGCAGTCACGTGACTCCACCCCAACCAGAAGAAGCGAGAGAGACGGTGAGGTTGAGAAAATGTCAAATGTGGAAACCGAGGCGGTGGTCGAGGAGGGAGATGAGCAGTTAATTAACTGGTTAATATATAATAACATTGATTTTAGGCTATATAGTTCAGCCCTAAAATAATACAAACATATGAATATAAATGTACCAGCTTCGTAAAAACAAGCCCCTTTCTCGACGCTGTCTCTTGAAGTTTTACATTTTACCCAACGCTAACGTTCGGCCGTGACGTACGTCATGCCCTAGCTTGACCCTGCACTGTAAAGAGCGAAGTGCAAAGCCGAATAAAACGGCTGTTAATATTAAGTATTTTTGAAGCACGGCCAACACGCACTGAACGGCTTCGGCCACTTCCAGCGCTGCCATGGCTAAAACTATAAGCAGAAAAATCTACGTCATCGTTCGCAACTTCTTCTGTTCTCTGATTGGCCGGTAGAAATTCTACCGGAGCTGGGCGATATGGCTGAAAAACGTCTAATGATACGTGTTTAATTCATATCAGTCGATATCAATAATTATTGATTAGTTTGAACTGATGGCATTTTTTTTTCCTATTTTAGCCAAAGTTTCACTCCACACCTCAGTTTTGAATTTTTAAGCAGTTATGAGGCACCGTGGTGAAATCTTAAATTACCTAGCAACACGCTGTTGCTAGGTAACCAAAGAGTGAGTGAGTGAGTGAGTGAGTTAGTTGAAGTCGCCAACCTAGCCTAGCTGGCTTAGCTTTCCTCTTTCCGTCCCCCAGAATGCCATGTGGTTCTGGATATGAGTTCAGTAAAATTATTGACTATTCTATCAGACATATTTTCTATTGATATCAATCACGTCTTTCACAATATATATTGTTATTGATGTATTGTCCAGCCCTTGCTAGAATCTACGCATGCCACATAATTCATCTTTTCATTTGTAAAAAGTGGAATTTTTCCTTCTACCTCACAATTGTACGCCACCTTGTGTTGGCCCGTCACAAAAAGACCCTGATAAAACACACTGAAGTTTGGGTTTAACAGAACATGGAACATGTTTTTGCTCATGACACTTGCTCCGTTTGTTCAGTAACCAGGCATTCCTGTTCTTCCTCCGGCTCTCTTACTGCAGTTTCTCTCGCCCTCTCCCGCTCCTCCTGCTCGTGCAGGGAGTTCTGCCCCGTGGTTTTCCCGTGCTGCTCCTTCAGGTGGCGTCGTAAGGCGGGCTTGTGGGCGAAGCGGGCGTGGCAGTAGGCGCATCGATGCGGCCGCTCCCCGCTGTGGAGGTTCATGTGGTCTATCAACGTGGACTTCTGGGTGAACGTCTTGTAGCACAGGGGGCACTGGTGGGCCTTGGCGGCCCCTCGGTGCACGGCCATGTGTCGGGTGAGGTTGCTGGAGTGGTGGAAGTGCTTCCCGCAGCAGGGGCAGACGTACAGCAGGTGGGTGGAGCGGGAGTGGATGGCCAGGGAGTGTGCTGAGGGGAAAGTGAGGCCACAGTGCTCGCAGATTACAGGCCCCGTCACGCTGGAAGTGGAGCCCACCACGGCGACGGACTCGTCCCCTCCTTCGTTTGTGCCGACAGCGTTCAACCCAGAACTCCCTTCGCCGGCGCCAGACTCTTCCAGGGAGAACTGATTCATGGGGGAGACCTTTTCACCGTGAACGCTGCCCAAAGCGAAGTCCAACCGGGGGAAATCAACAAAATAATTTGCTGCGGTCTTCAGATCCTCCTGGCTGAAGTCCAGGGCAAAGCCCCCTCCCAGTCCAGCAGCGGCGGCGTACCACAGATCCTGACGGTGAGCTAAGGTCGGCGACCTTTTCTCTTGGGACGATCCCCACTTTCGCTTCTTGAATCCCCTCCCCCTGCCTTTCCCTCTGCCGCGGCTGATTTTCGGCTCAGACAGTCTTCGCCGGAACGCTCTGAGGCCCCCGAAACTCAGATCCTCAGCAGAGTCCAAGTCGCATTCGCTGCCGTCTCCCGCAATGAATATCCTGTTGGTTTCTGGGTAGCACAGATCCTGAGGAACATCGGCGGAGTCTCCCTTGTCTGCCTCCCCGTCTCGGTTTGCCAGCTCTTCCTTTGGGATGTACACTCTGTAGACACTGTAGTCCTCCGGCCGGTTCTCGTCCTCCTCACCCATCGCGTTTACCTGGAGTTAACAATAAAATGTTTACTTTTCAAGACAAAACTTTGTCTGCGAGTATGTTTTACTCAAAACTCCTCAGGCGGCGTCGCTTTAGCTTCACACGGTTCAAATTCACTAAAGCAGGGAGTCAAACTCATTTTGGGCCGAATCAGGATCATGAATGCTCTTAAAGGGCCAGAATGTTTTGATAAAACCTGTTCAACTGTTAAAATATCAATGAATTCTTAAAATTAAATCATATTACTGAACATCTTTTCAGTCCCTCCAGGATTTCATGATTCATTTTGCAATGAAAATGTGTTTGTGTTACTAATTTAGAAATATTTGCACTTATTTATGACGGTAAATGCGACTTTGTATTACTCGCTGTACAGATTGTGGACTATAACCTGACATTAATGAAGACTGAGGCAGCCGTTTAGTACAAGAACGTTTTCAACAATTTTTGAGAAAAATCTGCAATAAACTCCCAGCAATGCATTAGTGAAAAAAGGTGCAGAGGTTTGTTGATTTTGCGTGAATTCTCAAGAAACTGATTGATATGATTTGGCAGGAAACAGATAAAAACTGCATTGATTTGATTCGATCTGATCTATAGGGCCACATAAAAAGCTACGGTGGGCCAGATTTGGCCCACAGGCCTCGAGTTTGACATGTGCACTGAAGGAAAGTTATGTTATTGCATTTTACAAGGTCAAATATTTATTTTCTTAATCAAAAATGATTTATTTCCATCTTTTAATGTATTTAAATGGAAAATCTGTAGACTGTGCCAGTTTTTTAAATATGATTACTCGTCAGAACAATCAAGTTAGAGAAATAATTGGTAGTTGCAGCCCTGCAGTCTGGGCTGGCTGGACTTCCTCAGTGAGTCAGCAGGGCTCTCTGGAGTAATTTCAGTCGGGCGGCCCGGTGGGACGCCTCACCACTGGTCCATGTTTTCCACATTAGTGGATAATGGATTTCTCTGTGGTTTGCCGGAACCCACAGACTTGGAAATGGCTTTGAAACCTTGTTTTATTTAAAACATGGTTTTAAATAAAACCTTGTTTTATTTAAAATGACCAGGTTTCCTGTTGAGTTTCTTTAGGCCAGAGTGTGATGCGTTGGTTCTTAAGCTCGCTAAGCCTACTTCATGTTGTCAAACAGGTTCTTTTCTCACACAACGAGTCTAGCAGAGGAAAGTGAAACTGAATTCAGCTTCCTGTAATGTCCTGAGGTATTTCACAAGCTGCTTAACGATGCATGAAAGAGAAGAATAGAGCTGCGGTTTTATGCAGGTGTTCAAATGTTGCTGCGGGAGACGTGCTGGAAACGGAGACAGATTTTAGCTCCGGATGCTAATAGTCATTTAATGAATAAATATCGGCCAACACTGAGTCACAACCCGAAATAAGTTACATAAATCCTGGAGGGAGTTTTATTTTTCGTCTCTATTAGGGCTGTAGCTATCATTTTTTTATTTTAAGGATTATTTTCTGATGACTAATCAGATTTAAAAATGTGCAATTTATTTTGTTCAACATCAGCCTTTTAATACAATATTAGAAATACATAAAAAATGTAAATGAACATTTAAAATCATTTTTTTCAAAACCAGAAAATAAACAATCTATTGGCTAAAATGCAGTAACAGATTTGCTTTAGTTTACGCTTGATCATTTGTTTGAAAAAAAAAATGCCTAATAGACTTTTTAGTTTTATTTAAACCAGGTTAAGATAAAACTATGGAAGTTTTTGGCAGAACATATTTACACACAAAGAAAGTTTTTATATACATCTTTAAATTAATAATGCATATTTTTATAGTCTAGATTTAGACTAAAAATCTATGCTATAAATTCAAATATTGTAAATTATTTGAATTAATCATTTATTAATAATTAATAATAGTTATTACAATAATTATTTGAATTCATTATAAATTATTTGAATTCATTATAAATTATTTGAATTCATAGTGGTTCAAATTGAACATTTTGATGTGTAATGGTGGCATTTGGAAAAATGTAATGTTTTAATTATTTAATGTGTTCCATGTATTTTTATATTTTTATGTTAAGCTCTCTTCCAGACTTGTTTCAGTTTCAGCAGTTTCTGAAGCCCATAAAGTCGGTTCTGAGCTTCATTTTAGGTTGATCAAATTCACTAAAAATAACTAAAGTTTGAAACAGATTATTGCATTTTCACAGCATTAATTCATCTGTTTGCGTCAGTGTGGATTCTTAAGAGCAAACACTAAACATCTAGACACTGTGAGCTGCACGTACGCAGACATAGCAGGAGCGTTTAGTGCGTCTCGTTCGCATGCGAGGTGTGAAAATCACCTTGGCGTCGGGCTCATCCAGCACGGGGCTGTCGCCGGCGTGCTGAGCAGATGTTTCGCTGTTTTCTTCCTCCAGTGTGATGACTGCAGGGCTGTGCTGCTCGATGGGGGAGGGCTGAGTGGTCAGAGGTGAAGCCACTGAATGAACATTGGCACTGAGAATAACCGGTCTGACCTGACCGTCCTCCTCCATCTAAAAATAGAAAGGAGGAGGAAGAAAAATGCACAGTTTTACTTCTTCATAGTGAGAGAGAAGGCAGACGGCAGATCAACGTGGTTTAAATTAACTGTTGGACTGACTTTCAGCAGATTGGGGTTCTTTAGTTGCACGTATCTCTCCAGCGCGGCTCTGCAGCGCTCCACGATGTGCTCCATCTGGAAGTAGCTAGCAGCAGTCAGGTAGTTGACGATCTCCTCAGGACTGAACTGCAGCATGCCGGTGTAGCACGACTGCAGCAGGTCGCACACAACCGAGGAGCTGTACAGCATCGACACCTGGAGAAAGCATGAAAAATATGTTCCACAGTGCACAGCAGCGTCTGGGAAGGCGGTGTGCGTTTAATCTCACCCACCTGAAGCCTGGGTGAGGGGTTGAGGAGAAACTGATCCCTCAGGAAGGGCGAGCAGGCCGCCAGCACGACCTTATGACCTTTGAAGGTCTGGTTGTTGCTGGCCACGATGGTAATGTCACAGAAATGTTGGCGGGACCGGAGGGAGTTCATGTGCTTCAGGGTCGTGTCCCCGTGTCCCGGTAGCCGGAAACACACAGTCTCCATGTTGTCTGGCCAACAGACTGTGAGCGACGCAGGTCAGAAGAGAAATTAAATAAAAATAAAGAATCTATGAAGAATCATTCTCACAGTGTGAGCTCCAGAGAAACTCCACTAAACTTCCAGAATAATTGAACCTTTTTAAGCAGGTCTGAAACGATTAATCGGATTAGTCGTGATTAGTAAAATAATTGCCAATTAATTTAGTAATTGATTATTCGTTGACTTGAGCATACAGACTCAAAGAATAGCTTACTTACAGCAGTAATTAAGCCAAAACTGCACAGAATATATAGCTATGGAAAAAACGTAGATACCACTTAAAATGATCAGTTTTTCTGATTTTACTCTTTATAGGTTCATGTTTGAGTAAAATGAACTTTGTTCTTTTATTCTATGAACTACTGACAACATGACTCTGAAGTCCCAAGCAAATATTTAGGATTTATTAGCAGAAAATGAGAAACAAAAAAGAAGCAGCGCTTTCAGATCTCAAATAATGCAAAGAAAACAAGTTAATATTCATTTAGAAGCAACAAAACTAATGCTTTAACTCAGGAAGAGTTCAGAAATCAACATTTGGTGGAAAAACCAGGAGGTTTTAATGGAGGTCAGTGCAGTGGGCTCTTTGTTTTTCCCAGAGTTGTATAATTTCAGCTTGTTGTAGATAATTTCTACAACAAGATGCTTTCAGAAATCTCCAATGGATGTTTTTGTTTAGTCCATCTGTGTTGTATCATGTGAAGCCTGCAGACCTTTAGTCGTTATTCTGTTTTTTTTCTTTTTGGTGACCTCTTGGATGAGTGATGGATTTGCTCTTGGAGTAGTTTTGGAAAGCCGGACGTTCCTGGAAAGGTTCACCGCTGTTCCAGGTTTTCTCCATTTGTGGAAAATGGCTCTCACTGAGGTTTTCCCAAAGCTTGGGATGTTTCTTTTTGAGTCATTTATCCACAGTAGATCTTGTGGCATTGAATAAATTGTAAAAAAAAAAAAAAAAAAAAAAACCTCCTTTCAATATTTACAACAGTTCTTAAAACTGCATTTACTTTTATTGGTGATTTCACAGGATGTTAGAAGGTATATTTATAAGTATCACATTGCATTTTGCAAATGTTTGTTTTCCCTCATGTTTAGGAAACTGTTTTGGTTTTGGTTCATGCTGCCATCTTGATAAGCAGTTCCTCGAAAGAGATGCTGTGTCTCAATCTGACCTTTCTCACGACGGTGTTGATCACTTCACTTCTTCTTCGTTTGTGTCTTAGTATTTTTGGCCATTTTGAAGAAAAACAGACACAGCCGCCTGCTGCAGAAAAACACCAACCATATGCCAATTTGTACTTGTAGGAGGATGATTTCTGTCTAACAACTGATGGTTCAAAGCCATTTTCTTGATCATAATCACACTATTTTGTACAAAAACTTGGCTTCAACTCTAAAAATTAATGCACCCCAATGTTAGGTTGGTTAAGAGCTATTCCACTTTGATTAACGGATGTAATCTGACATTTAATATGAGAGGTACCCAGAGAGAACCCAAATATGCAATAACATTGTACAAGAAATGGTTTGGGTAAATTTATATAGGCTTTATTTTTATGATTATGAACAATTCTACATTTCTGGGTGTGCAGATAACTCAAAAAGTCAGTGATCTCTAATCAAAACTGTACATTTTCAGCAATACACCCAACACAGCTCTTTAAGTTTGGACCATTCTTGAGAAAACATAGACATTTTGTTTTACTCTACTACAATTTTATGATAATTTGGAAATTTGTTCTAGAGTATCGGTGTTAATTATTGACCTTTTTCAGAGCAGAATCATAAATGGCTGAAATTATTGGTCGATCAGAAAAAAATCTGACTCTCCAATCCCATTTCAGTCCATTGAGAATAAAACCTTATAAAATGGATTCAGTTTTATTTCTCTCTGCTGAAACTTCAGCGCGTTTTATTCAGATCAGATTAAAAAATCATTTCTAACAATAGAAGCTTGACAGTAAAAAACAAGCTGTGTTATAATGTAACATAATGGCATCTAGTCTAGTTAGTTGCTTTGAAAGAACACGGCTAGCTATCACCATTGTTGGGCGGATTTTAAAAAGCTGTAAAATACTTATTAATTTGTGAAACCTATTTAAATCAATCTATTTCTTGCTGGTTACTTTAATAGACACAACTGGTTCAAATAAAACGTAAATAATATACATTTTAACTCCTTTGTTTTAGCAAAGCTAGCTTATCCACTCGACTGCTAGCCACCTTTAGCTAATATCAAACTTATCTCCTGGAAACCAAACACAAAAGGCAAAAACTCACACAGTTACGGTTAAAACTTTGCAACAACTCACCTCGGTGTCTTCCCTTCTGTCTCAGCCCGCCGTTGTTGGTTTTCTTGAACGGGACAAACGCTAGGAGACACTTGCTGACCAGCTAAATTTGCACATTTCAAAGCTACACGGGGGGGGAGAAATGCTTCCACCTCGATTTCTGTTTACTTTTCGGCCTCGTTCTCGCAGGAAGTACCGTCTCGTGACCGGGAATAACAAACCACCGGCGATTCGCCAGTAAAACTGACTTTGAATCTGTTTCCGAGCGACGCCTCTTCCGTGGCGAGGCCGTAAATTAAGAGCACGCCTGCTGATTTCTGATCAGCGATTTTAAAATCAATGGACTGGGAGAGAAAAATGGGGCGGGGACCCCAGCTTTCAGGCGTGCTGACGCACACATAGACATAGAACAATTAGATGCTACGTGAGCGTTCAAACTGTACGTAAACGTTGCCGCCGTGTTGTGAGTGGCTTCGGAAAAGCCATCACTGTGTATTTCATCCTAATGAATTGATAACTTCTTTCAGACTTGCATATGCCAATAACTTTGCTTCTTCTTTGTTCTTAATTTAATTTAGATTGAGGCATCATTTGATTTTTTTTATAGATGTTATTTATTTATTTATTTATTTTGCTTGATAAGAAAATTCTGGTGTAATAACTCAATTAACATCTGAAAAACAACAATAAATGGTTCCTTAACATTCTTTACAGAAAACAAAATAGTCAAAATAACTACAGCTTCACTATTATAACTTATTTGAAGAATGACTTTTAATTGTCCTTAGCAGTGTTAAGATTCTGAACTACTTACAACCACTAACATAATAATAATAATAATAATAATAATAATAATAATAATAATAATAACTATCATTATTAGTTTTTTAATAAGACACCTGACACAAGTACAGTTTAATAGTTGTGTAAAAGTTAATTTAATTCACAAAACTCACGTTTCCCAGCAGTTGTCCTGCTTTCTATGATGAGCTTGCCGCTAGCAATATGGCGGACGCTGTGACGTACCGTTTCTGCGGTGGAACGAAGCGCGTGCGGCGTCTGTTCTGCTGAGTCTATGGACGTAGCACGTTCATAACCGTTTACGTTCACTGGGAAACATGTCGGCTCCTCAGACAACGACAAAGGTAGAAAAGCTGCATGAACTTTAAAGGCTTGTTAACGATAATAACATTTATTTATCATGTTATACACGAACCAGCGTGCAAAGCAAATAAGTGCTAACGACGTTTCTTTCTTCACTAAGCATATTTCTGATTTAGTCTCTAATAATGTCCATTTTTTACAAGCAAAGAGTGCTAGCAGTGTTAGCCTCTCTTGTGATGTTTTACCTTTTTGATAGTTGTATTATTGATTATACTTATCCTTTTTTATATTTTGTTTGAAGTTTTAAATCTCCTGTAAGCTGCTTTCTTACGGTGTGAAATCGCTTTTCAATTCGTTTGTTTTCATTTTGAAGTCAGCTTGTTGTTTTTGAGCACAGTGGTGCAAAAAAGTAGGGTTTTTTTTTCATTTAAGTGATTCAAATCTGTATAGCGATTTGCTTATTCCGGCTATTTTCAGCGGAAGTTATTATATCTTAAATTTTTAATTTAGCCCCAAAATCATTTTAATTATTGGTATGCAGTAGTTTGTAAGTAGCTTAGGAACAAGCTAGATAACTACATTATATTTATGCTTTGCAGACAAATTTAATTAAACTTTGGTAATAAAATGTTCGAATAAATTACTAAATCTTTAAAAAGTTAATTTATTCCAGTAACTCGATTCACGTTTTCAACCCTTTATTTCCATTAATTATGAGTATTTGATGCATACAGTTAATGAAAACTTGACATTTAAGATTACAATATTATTTCAGATTAGTTTACAGGAATGATCAAATAAATAATAAATAAAACATACAAAACCAGCTGGATAATATAAAGTTTTGAGCTTTAATAGCTTGCGGCAGAATGTTGTGCAGCAGCAGTCTAGTTGCAGTACACACTTCATTGACCTCAGCTCCCCTCACTGTCCTCTGCAGGGCTCTCTCGTCTGCATATTTCCACAGTGTGATGCTTTCTGGAGAAAAGGACTGGCATCAGTAGAGAGACAGTTTAAGATTAAGCATTTGACAAGCTGTAGGGATCATGGAGAGGTTTACAAATCTAAGAACATTGTGATATTTCTGGCAGCATCATGCTGTGGTTGAAACTGTCTGATTAGCTCTCAACGGCCCCAACCTTTACCACTTTTTACCACAAAGTCATGACTGCTTTAAAGGAAAGGTCTATACCAAAAACAAACCAATTTAAAATAAACTGTAATGGTCAGATATTAAGCCAGAAGCTTATGGATCTGTTTATTATTTATCAGTTTTTCAGGAAATGACACATTAGAGTAAATAGCTTCATTACCGCTTCTAAATAATGTAATAAACTAATAATGTAAACTTTAATGTTCTTTTAATTTGTCATCTTCTTGTTCCCTGCCAGGAGGCCCCAGACCGAGACGACCCAGAAACACCAACAGAGTCTGTAGCCGCTCCCAGTGACGTTAAAGAAGGTAAGTTAACTCCTGGACATTAAAAACATCTTTAATCTTTTTTTTAAATTCATTTTTTAATAAAAATGAACTGAAAAGTTTTGAATGTTACCAGATGTCGCAGCCCTCACCATGTCTGCTTCCATGTTAGAACCCAAAGTGCTTTCACCGCTGACATCTAGGAAGCTGGAAGAGGGCCTTTCTGACGCTGCTGATGATGGAGAGACGTGGTCGCCTCCTCCTTCGCCGCCGCTGAGCAAACCTGCTGCAGGTGAAGCTTGCAGATAATCACACTATCCCTATGCGACTTAACATGAGAAAGTCAACCAAGGGTTTATGGAGCAAGGCTATTTTTAATCTCATAAAGAAAACTGGCAACTTGAGTATGACTAAGCTGCTGTATCTGTGAAGAGTGAAACAGTGGTGGAAAAAGAAACAGTTTCCAAGTAATGTTTGAAGAATTTCTTTTGTTTTTATTGTTGCATTTTCCACTGACCAAGTGGCAAAACAGTATTAAAAGGAGACCTATTTTGAAATATTCACATTTTACATGTTTTTGTTCTTCCATTTGGGTCTCAAATGTTTCTAGAAACAACCCATGCACTAAAAGAAAAAAAAAAACATCTAGACATTTTTTAGCAATAAGTTAATATGTTGTCAAGAAAATTAGCTGTTTCAAAAAAGCCTTCAGATGGGTAAGTCACATTCCACGGGCTCTCCACTGTTACCTAGCAACCCTAGTCAAGCCCAACCCGTTACCTAGCAACCCCAGTGGAGCTCCAGCATGATTGGTCAGCTGGTTTTACCTCTGTATGCGCTGTACAATGGCTGCTGGAAAAAACAAATGTTTTGTTGTTGACTTACTATTTAGAAACTACTTGCTGCATTCTCGTTGGTTGTGCAGGAGGCACTAGTTCTGCTTTTCAAATAAGCGCAGTTGTATAATTGTGCATTTGTTGGCAGTCATTTTCACAGGAGATTGTAAACATTGGATCGGGGGGTCATTGCCAGCTGCTAATTATTTGGATTTAAAACAGCTCAAAGTAAGCATAACTGAGCAGACTAACATCTTAGTATCTAATAATTATTTTGTGCAAAAAAATGTAATGAACATGTTTTGTATAGACCATAAACCTATCCTATCCTTCAAGGAAGCATAATAGATCACCTTTAATATGAAAAAACGATTCAGTGAATCAAATCTGCATAGATTCTTTTATTGTTTACGAGTTCTTAGGTTCTTTTTTCTTTATTTGTTTTTAACTCTCATGACTTCTACAGATTTTGTTTTAATGTATTTATTTTTTAATAGGTCATGCTGCAAAGTCCATTTCCTCGATGTCTCCCTCTGCCTACACGTCGTCCCCGCTGTCTCCTGGCCGAGCCAAGATGAGCGTCTCTGGGCCGTCCACCAGTAAGGCCAACCTTCCTCCAGCTCCTTCCGCCTCCTCTTCCCCGTCTCCCTCTGCTCCCTCCACTCCCTCCGCCTCTCCAGGCCCACACAAGATCCACCGGGCCCGGAAGACCATGAACCGGCCCCCGCTGGGCCAGGTGAGAACGAGTTGGATCACATGGAAGTGAATGAATATTTTCAGGGTTTCTGTGTGATTTTAATGTTTCTCAACAGGTGAGCCACGTTGATGCTCTGGCTGCGACCACGACGCCATCAGGATCCGACTCCGAAACCGGTTAGTGGCTTTAAAGCCCTCAGAGGCTGAAAAGAGGAGATTTACACACGTTTCTGCACTAATCTGGTTTCACTAATCTGGTTTCACTCAATTTTCATATTTTAATAATTCTAGTTTATTAAACAGATTTGGACTGATGCATTTTTATGGTTAAAATCAAAGTTTACAGTCCGTCCATCCATCCATCCATCCATCCATCCATCCATCCATCCATCCATCCATCCATCCATCCATCCAAACTTTAAATCCTCTGTAAATTCTCAGATGACTAAAAGCTTTTTTTTAATTAAAACCCAATTTGTTACATTGACCTTTGACCCTGAAGCCATTTTTTTCTGTGAAACTAAAGCTGCTGCTTGTGTTGTTTTGTTTTGTTTCTAAAAGCTGCTAAAAAGAGGAAGCTATCCGAGAGCGCACCGGGGAAATGTGAAAAAATCTCAAGCAAGACTCAAGCTGAGGTGAGTCGATCATTTCTGTTTTTCTGGCTTTTAAACTTTTGGCTCAATTTCTCCTGTGCCGTTCATTTAGCCTCCTTTGTGTTTCTGTTAGGGCGAGCAGCTGTTTCATAAAAAGGCGGAGTCTGTTACAGATCAAGCTTTAGCGAAGAGCAAAAACTCTTTGGGGAAGTCTGTTGACGATGGGGACCATTTATCTGCTCTAGATTCAGAAAAGGTGCCAGGCTTAATGACATTAATGGTGATTTTATTTATTTATGTGTGGAAACCATAATTTGGTTGTTTGTGGTTTTCAGTTGGAAAATGGAGGTGAAGAGAAGCAACCAATTACCAATACAGAAGATCAGGTGATTATTTCAGATCCGTAAATACAGCTCTGGAAAAAATTAACAGGCCACTTAACATGATCAGTTTCTCTGATTTTACTGTTTATAGGTATGCGTTTCAGAAAAATGAACATTATTCTTTATTTTATGAGCATTTTAAAAAAAAGTAAAATAAATAAGCAATGTTCAGCCTGGTGGGGACACAAGTAAAGCCTGGTGGCCCGCCAGGCTTATAATACTGAGAGAATCCCTGACACCAACGCAGCTTTGGGTTGATTTGATGCTTTCTTTTCTCATATCTACAAATTTAAAAGCAGCTTGAACATCCCATCCAAACATGTCAAATATTTTATTTTCCTTCTCTGATCTGCAGAGTTTGGAGTCAGAGAGAAAGTCTTCACGGCCGCAGTCGGATCAGGACAAAGACACTATCACCATTGATTTGGGGGAAACGGAAGAGGGTGAGCTTAAAGAGATCAGTTTTCCAAAAATCTGTGAACAATTATTCACCGTCTTACAGATTTTATTTGTTTTTGACTTTTTACAGTATTGTTTCTAGAATAGCGTTGCTCCTGGTGGCAGCATGTTGGTACTGATTCTGCTCTTTTTCTACACTTTTCATTACTTTTTGTTTCATGTTTGGAAAATTATTCCCTCTGGTTTTGGCTTCTGTGCAACCAGAAGGATTTTTGTTTTTCTTGTGGTGCGTTCAAACCAAACGCGTTCCGCGCATCTGGTTTACATTCAAAGTCAACGTGGAGACGCGCTGAGGCCCCATTGCGGCGCGTTTGGAGCGTCGGACGCGCCTCCACATGAACTTTGAACGTAAACCAGACGCGCGAAACACGTTTGGTGTGAACGTACTGTTAAGTTTCACTTTTGGACAGTTGTTATGACGCGTAACCGTGGCAACAAGGTGTCGTTTTCACAACCGGGAGCAGCCAATTACCATCTCAAAAGCTAAAATAATACCTGGACTATACTCTAGTTTTCTAACCAGAGATTTAAAGAGGCGAGGCAAAAGCAAATGAGGTTGATTAGCAGTCCTTGTCAACAGCTGATGATGTCATCCAGGTTAGCGTGTCATGAGTTTGTCACGTAGCAACAGCCTTCAGTCAGAGACTTTTTCAGATGTGCTGTGAGACTGACTGCTACTGGAGATCCAAAGAATTACCAGCCACTTCGACTCTTTGAAGAAACTTGAATGATATGAGTTACCACAGCTTTTAATTTGTATTTTTGTTTTGAATTATATTTCTTTAAACTCATAGTGCAGCCTTTCCCCTTAATAAACGATAGTTATAAATCATATTTCTTATCTCCTCTCCATCCATTCTGTAAAGCACAGATGATTTTCGTATCTATATTTTGTTTTTCAGCAGAAAGGTCTGCAGAATACACAGAGGTTCCTTTGGGTGATTTGGACATCGCTGCTGCTGACAGTCTGACTCTTTCCCCTCCTGCTGGTCGGTTATTAAATGTTACTGTCTCTTTAAATTGTGGACCACATAAAAGGCTCTTATGCAAACAGTCAAATTAGCTGGAAAAACATTTCCTTATCTGATCAGCTGATAGATTCATTCAAATATGCTCGTCTTCAGTCAGTGTTTACAAAGAAAATAACAGATGGGATCCACTTTTAGACTTTTAGATGTGAAATTATTCAGTCTGTCTGGTACAGATTAGTAAAAATATTACTTAATCTTCACAATCAGATCAGCATCCTTTAATTTTTCTGTTCAAATATTTGGTAAAAAGTTATTAATTGTACAAAATAAATACAAAATCACTAGATTAAATGTTTTTTCTGGCTATAAATAGTGTAGAATATATTTCTAGTCTTTATTTTTTGTTTGCGGTTAAATGTGAAATGTCTCTGCAGATGGAAGCGAAGCAGGCGACATGGAGCGGCTGGAGGAGCTTCCTCTGTGCAGCTGCAGGATGGAGGCTCCTCGAGTCGACAGCACCAGCCAGCGGGCCAGCAGACAGTGCATGGCAACAGAAAGCCTCAACGGAGAGGTTCGTCCAGCTGATACCTGACAGGAACACGCATCCTCATCCAGTTTATTATTTACTCTAGTAGCGCTTTGAGAAACGGACTAGACGGAAAAGAGGCAAACTAGGAGCCATTGTCCAAAGATATACCAATAAGGGACCAAATAAAGGCAAATGATCAGAAGGAACTGAAGCATTAGATGCAAATGTGAAGAAATTCAGCAGCCCAAAAAAGGAAGGACAACCAAGAATTTTCTGTTTTTTAGAAAAAGTGGGAAAAAATCTGTTTTTGTATTTCCTTTTGAGTTTCTACTTCTTCTAATTTGCAACACGTTTATGTTTTCTGGTGTCTATAAAACAAAAATGTTGCGTCATAATTGGCGCCGTTTCCTAGCAACCCCAGCGAAACCCAGCCTGTCACCTAGCAACCCTAGCTGACCTCCAGCACATTTGATCAGCTGGTTTTACTGCTGTACAATGGCTGCTGGAAAAGACAAGTGTTTTGTTGCTGGCTTACCATCCAGAATCCACTTGCTGTAGTCCTGTTGGTTGTACAGGACGCTCTACTAATGCTTTTCAAAGATATATGGTTGCATAACTGTGCGTCTTTTTGCCGCCACTTTCATGTGTGAGTGTAAACGTTGATTTGAGAGGCGTGGCCAGCAGTAGCTAATTTGGACTTAAAGTGACGAGATGGCCTAAAACAGGTCATTATGAAAGGATCTTAAGATACTGAGCAGATTAAAATCTCATTATCTAAGAATGATTGTATGTAAAAATGTAATGAACATGTCTTGTATCGCTCATAGATCTAACTTGTTCAAGGAAGCAAAATAGTTCATCCTTAATAATAATAAATTTGAAATGTTTAGTTCAGCCACTTTGTAAAAGTAGCTCAGGTAGTTAAATATAATCAAAAGTCTTAAATTCAGTCTGCCAGCTCCTCTGTCGCTGGGTTTCAGCTCCAGGCTTGCACCAACTGGACCATGAAAGCAGAGACGATGCGGCCGTCCAGCCGGATTCCCCTTATGGTTCTGTGTGACGTCCATCGCTCCCACATGGTGAAACACCACTGCTGTCCTGGCTGTGGGTACTTCTGCATAGCAGTAAGTGTGAACCTGTGGGTGGAGGGTAAAATTAGGATTCCTTCCTCCTCCTTGTTTCTTATCACATCTTTCAGTGTTTCAATCTGATTTGTTTCAACTCTCCCCTCCTCTCTCAGGGCACTTTTCTGGAATGCTGCCCGGACCAGCGGATCGCTCATCGCTTCCACCGCGGCTGTGTGACCGTACTGAGCGGCGGCCGCAGCAAGGCCAACGGCGGCGGGATGCTTTTCTGTCCGCACTGTGGGGAAGACGCCTCAGAGGCCCAGGAGATCATCATCCCCTCCTCGGCATCAACCTCTGCAACCACGGTGGTCACCATGTCGGCCTCCTCCACAACCACGCCCTCCCTGCCCCCGTCAGCCCCGACGGCACCCTCTCTCACTGCCTCAACAGGAGGGATGAAGGACGGGAAGATGCCTGAAAGGCCTGTCAGGTACAATATTTTACTGAAATATTCTACAAACATGATTTTAGCCATTTGTTAAAATTATAATTATGTTGTGATATAAGAAAGACAATCTGTGAAAGCCGGTTCACCACAAAATAGCCTGACACGAATGCTAAGGCTAGTTAGCACAGCCACAAATGACAATGCGTAAACAGTTTTTCTGTAACGGTAAGTTGTTTCTCCACCTTTATCCCATTGAGTAGCTTTTACACGGGTTGATTGGTAGCGCAAAGACCCGCCTCCTGGCTCTGATTGGTTGTTTTTGACTGGGAGCTGAACATTTCTTCAGACAGCAGTAGCAGCTCAGGGAGCTTGATTTTTTTTCTTCACAGATTATCTGTCTCACATTGCACTGTCAGGACATAGTCATAGTTTTAACAAATATGTAAAAAAAAAAATAAAAATACACACCGCAGCCTTAAAGTTGAAATCTAAAACTTTATCCAGGTTGTCTGTGCATCCTTAAAAAATCTTGAATTCATGTATCTAAAATTTAAGGCCTTAAAATGTCTTAAATTCTTTTGGGGGAAATCCTGTCAATTCTCTTAAATTTTGTTGTGGCGGGATTATTTAATCCGGCATAATTCTACCTTCATTTTTCGGGCAAATGTTTCAGTCATGCACAGACATCGTCATTATGTTCTGTGACTTTAGGCTACAGCTAGTTAGCTGCTAATGAACCCTCACTTTTTTTTGCGTCTGTCGCACATTCAGTTTCACCACAAATCTGGAACCAACTTCCAGAAAACTGCAAAACAGCTGAAACACTGAGTGCCTTTACATCACGGCTGCTTTTGAGCCATTATGTTGACCAACATATTTGGTTTGTATTGATGATTTTAATGACGGTACTCAACAAAATGCAATGTTTATTACTGGTTTTAAAATTGGTGACTCTTTTATGTTTTTATTGCGTTTTTATGATTTATGGCACTTTGAACTGCTTTGTTGTGGAAATATGCTGTACAAATAAACTTGATAGATTGATTGATCATTGGTAAGTGTAACTTTATCGCCACAGAAAACCAGCCAAACCTGATGGTAGGGAACCTAGTGCAGTCATCCAGCAACTTTCTGTGTTTTTGACTTAAAAAATGTTTAAAGTTGAGAGGAAATTTTAAAATATCACCAGGTAATTATATGCTATTGGAAGACATTATCAACAATACCTTAACACCAACTATGAAGTCTTAAAAACCCCTAAAATAAATAAAATAAGCAAAGCTAAGCCTGGTGGGGGTGCAAGTAAAGCCTGGTGCCCCGCCAGACTTATAATACACTGGGGTAAACCCTGCCCCAGTTGGTTGGACAACGCTGTGATGCTACTTGCTTTATGTGCGAGGAAGCTTAGCACTACCGTATAAAATATGAAATTTTCTTTTGTACATTTCTGTAGTGATACAGGTCTTAAATTTCCTACGCAATGGTCTTGAAAACGTCTTGAAAAGTCTTATATTTGAGTTGGTGAAAGCTGCAGATTCCCTGTTTTTGTGTCTTCTTAGCGCTCGAATGCGAAGCCACGGCCTGGCAGCTCCCACAGTGGAGCAGCAGCCTCCTCCGCCCGTCCCCTCAGCCACGACTCTGCCTGCTGTTCCTCCAGCGGAGGAGGGAGTGGACAGCGTGGGACCGTCTCTCTGCATGCCCAATGGGAAGTCAGTCAGCCCCAGTGCACTACCACCTGGACCCAGCAGGGCGGCGCTGCAGAAAGCAATTCTCACACAGGAAACAGAAAGGTTAGACTGCATGGATTTAGATTTTAGTACAATGGAGTATTAGGGCCACACTAAAAAAATGAAATTAATGATATATTTATATGTAAATATTATTGTGATAATTAAGTCATAAAATTATTAGAATACAGTAATAATAGAAAATAATTAAATAGAATAAACTTTATTGATTATATTTTATAATTACATCATTCTAATAATTTTATGACTTTCTTCTCATAATAATTAAATATTATATATGTACATATATGCTCTACCTATGTCATATTTACATTATATTATATATGTATATTACATATTTATATATGTAATATGTGAATAATATATATGTAAATATTATAATATGTACATATATAGTATAATATATTAATATATAACTTTTTTACCTTTATACACATTGTCTCATTGAGATTATAAATCTTATTTACAAGACAGAAAAGTTTAACATTTATTCTCATAATTGAATTGTTTAGTATTTTATTATTTATTAGTATGAACCTAATGTTCTGTACTTTTAGAAGCATATTGAGAGTTAATTTTTGGAGTGTCAATGTGAAATTGTGCAGAATTAAAATATTTTTGCTAAAATCTGTTTAATTGGGGGAAAGTTGTTTTTTGCTCACATAATAATAATTTCACATAAACATATGTTGCAGTAGAGGCATGTAAACGTTGTTGTTGTCCAGAAAAAGTAAAAAAAAAAAAAGAAAACACATTTTCTTTACTATTTCTGATCAAAACCGCTCTTTCTGAACCAGGAGGAAGAAACTGAGGTTCCACCCGCGGCAGCTGTATCCTGCTGCAAAGCAAGGAGAGGTCCAGCGAGTGCTGCTGATGCTGAGTGAGTGGCATACCATAATAAGCACTGTAAAAGAAAAATCAACGTATGTCACATATATCCGAAAGGGTCATCTGTTTTCAGCCGTTAAAACGGTTTGAACCGTTGTTAAACATGCCATAACATGTTTTTCCGAGCCGTCTTTAAACGCACCATGAGCGTAGAGACGCTAACTCCTTCTTACACCGAGTGGAGACATTTTGCTGAGTATTTCTGCATGGTGTGTGTCAGAAACATTACACAGTTTTTTCCAAATGCTGTAAGTTAAGTAATGATGCTAAATGATGCGAGTATGTCATGCTAATCTAGTTAGCAATAATGTTAGCAATAATGCTCATGTTGTTACATCCCTTGTTAGCTAGTTAATGCCAGGAATAAACCAAATCTTTCATTACATTCTTTAATTTCTGTACAGAAGTTGTGCTCACTGTTGCTTTCTACATATTTAAAATCTTTATTGCCACAATAGAAAGAGCAAAAGGTCAGGGAGGAGACATTAGCCCAGAGACCAGCAGCAGAGACGATGGTGCAGATAAGGAGAGGTAATTACATCTGCTGCAGGGAGAAGCCAGGCAGGCATCAGGAGAAGTTTATTTATTTGGTCTGCTGACCTTTAACCCACCAGAGAGGCTCTTTACAGCTGCAGTTTGTAACTTTATACAAATATTTGTTTTTAGAGATTTGTCACCAAGTTGTGGCAGATAATCTGTGAAACGATCGATTGCCTCCACCTCCTCCCTGAGCTGCTATTGCTGTCTGAAGAAATGCACAGCTCCTGACCAAAAACAACCAATCAGGGACAGGAGGAGGGTCTTAGTGCTGTCAGTCATCCTCATGTACTCGCTGCTAAATGTAAATAAAACAACTCACCGTGACTGGAAAACCTAGCTTTAGTATTCATGACATGCTCTGCTGTTTATGGGCTTTATGGGTGGAGGGGTTGAGCAACACCAACATGGGCATGATTGACAGCACTAAGACCCTCCTCCTGGCTCTGATTGGTTGTTTCTAGTTAGCATTGGGAGCTGACACATATAATTGTTGAAAAAATTGACGTCCTCTGCCTTCTCGCAAACTATAAACAACCCATCAGAGTCAGAAGGAGAATCTTAGAGCTGTCAATCACAATCTCATGTAGCGCTGCTCATCCCTTCTCCTCCCTCCCCCTTGCTCTCTGTTAGGATGCAGCTAGCAAATCCTGTCATGAATGATAATGCTAGTTAGCATAGCCACTGATGACAGCAGAGAAATGGTTTTCTGTAACAGTAAGTAGTTTCTTTTAGCAGCGAGTACATGAGGTTGATTGACAGCGCTAAGACCCGCCTCCTGTCTCTGATTGGTTGTTTCTGGTGTATTTCTTCAGAAGGCAATAAAAGCTAAAGGAGGAAGTCGACGAGATTGATTTCGTAAAAGATTATTATTTCAACAAATATGCAGAAAATCTATAATTTATCAAATTTACGGCAAAAAGAGCATGAAGTTAATTTGTGTTTCTCTGTCTTCCAGTGGAGGGAATCGATCCAACGTACCAGCCTGAGTCTCAGAACCGACGTTCAGCTCTCCACGCTGCAGCCCAGAGAGGCCTGCTGGAGGTCTGCTACATGCTGATACAGGTTAATAAACGCGGCAGCCTGCTGGTCATCCACAGGTTTTAGCACCCAGCTAACTAACCTCCTGTTGTGGTTTAATGGCGCCAGGCTGGAGCTCAGGTTGATGCCAAAGACAAAGACCTGAGGACTCCTCTGCTGGAAGCCGTGATCAATAATCACGTTGATGTGGCTCGTTACCTGATCCAGAACGGCGCCTGCGTTTATCACGTTGTGAGTGTCTGTGCTCACATTTCGCATTTACACTGGATTTTTGCTGTTGTTGTTGTTGTGGTTTCAGCCACTTTGTTTGTGTTTCTTTACCAGGAGGAGGATGGATACACTGGCCTCCACCACGCAGCCAAGCTGGGGAACCTGGAAATCGTTAATATGCTTCTGGAGACCGGCCAGGTGGACGTAAACGCTCAGGTGGGAGCAGAACTACAATCATTAACCTCAGTCACAAAGTATTTTTATTTATAGTGAATATTTAAAAAAATATAAGATTATTAAAGCACCTTCCACACTCATTTGCAATTATTATTCACATTAATGTATGAAAGTCCAACTTTTAAAGGAGCAGTGCTTTGAAAATCGACTTTTTAAGCTTTATGTCACGTAATGTGTTGCTCTGATTCTTTCATGCATGTTTGAGAAATCCTTTAATCTCCATGGCAACCACTCAGCAAACACCTGGGTGGACGTAGCCCCGCCTTCAAGGCGCTGCTCCTCCTTCACTCAGCTCCTTCAGACTAGCCAGTATCAACTAGCAAACACTTGGTGGAACTGCGCTGAGCTCGTTATCTGAGCTACTTCTTAGAGAGACGCTGGTAAAAACTTTATAAAAGGGTTAATAGAGGAGTCATGTTGTGATGAAGGCAGAGTTTTTAAAGAGGCAATGACCCAATTTCAAGGCCTTAAATAACAAAGTCAGATTTCTTTAAGTCATATTTGTTAAATATAGCATTTTTATAACAACTGAAGTGCCTAGAAAATACATAATACTGCCCTTTAATGTTTATTTCTTCATTAATAAACGTTAAAGTACCATTAATCCAACAGATTAATATCTAATATTTCAGAAATTTGATATAAACACAAACAGGTTTGGTTCTCCAATTTCAGGACAACGGTGGTTGGACACCGATCATCTGGGCTGCAGAGCACAAACACGTACAAGTGATCAAATCGTTGCTGAACAGAGGAGCCGACGTCTCCATTAAAGACAAGGTGAGTGTTTAAAAAATAAAGTATGTTTTTAAATGAGAAACTGAATATGTGAGAGCCTCAGCTGGTGTTTAAAGGCAACATAAAATGGATTTTCTGCTTGAGTCTTCATGATTTCTTTGGCACTTTAGTATAAAACAGAATTACTTGCTTCCCAAAAAATATATAATTTCCATTTAACCCTTTCATGCATAGCGGTCACTACAGTAAAAGCCATTTTCTTGTGGATTTTTATAACATAAATACACACACACCACTGAAGTGGACACTAGTGCATCATACAATACACTGCCAACTACTGGCCATCAGCTGCAACTGCAAGAAGATTTAGTTAAATCCAATATGGCGGACAGACGAAAAAGCCTGTTGACCAACTCAGGAAAACCCCGTCCCTCCTTCTGTTGTAGACAACTGTAGCAGGCAGAAGAAATGTTGTGACATCAAGTAACCCCTAAAGACTAAATACTACTGATGTTTTCTCCAAATAACATCTTTTTATTTGGAGAAAATTACAACAGAAAAAAATCCTACAATTTTCTTTCTTCTTTTTTTTTTTTTACAAAAAACTTTTTCCACCTTTTTTATGCCCTAAGAAAATCACCAACACTTTAGAAAAAAATCCAGTCGTAAATGTTGATAGTTCATGGTTAAAGTTCCTAACATTGGGAGGTTTGGCTCCTGGATATCGGTGGATAAGTTCTTTGCTGTGCTGCAGGAGCTGAACGTGTGTCTCCACTGGGCGGCGTACGCCGGGAACATCGACATCGCAGAGCTGGTGCTGAACTCCGGCTGCTCCCTATCCTCGGTTAACGTGCATGGAGACACGCCGCTGCACATCGCCGCCAGAGAGGGATATCTGGAGTGTGTGACGTGAGTTCACATAATGCAACCAGCGATTATTCTCACCATTAACTGGCACATTCTGCAGACTTTTCATTTAATTACTGAAGATAATTTCATACGAGATTAGAAATACGTTATTTTTGTTGTTGTTTAGAAATTAAATTTCCTTTTATAAATAAGAAAATAAACATTTTATTGCCTAAATGTAACACCATAGCTTCCTTTAGTGATCATTTGCAGGAAGGGATACATCTGCAGCTAAAAATAACTTTCTGTTTGACTTATCGTCATCACATCATAGTGATAATCTGTTGACTATTTTTTGGATTAACACATTAATATCCAGGTATAAAAAAGTGTGAAATAGGAGATTTATTATGTTTTTACAGAATTTGAACCAAGTGAAGCTAAAACGATTCCACTTGGTTTTGGGTTTTTTTTGTCATCATAAATGTAAAGGTTTAAATATGTTTTTATAATTTTGGCTGTGATTGTGTTGTTCCTTCAGCCAAGTAACTTTTTTTAGGTCTATTTACTCTAGTTTAGGATTATTAGATTACTAAATTAGTTTGACGGTTATTTCAATAGTTGATTAATCACGATTAATCATTTCAGCCCTACTAATTGGTATGTTAATCGGTTTTGATAAAGGGACATGCCCCATATCTCCTTTTGCATCTTATTTCAATAATCGATTAATCACAAATCGAGATCTAATGTTTCTCCGACTATCAGGGTAAATATGATTAAAAAATAAACAGTCTGTCAGTTTATTAATGTAAAAACGTAAATGTCGGCTTAAATGTTATTTCTAATTTTATTTTACAATTCTGAAAGCTAAGAGTTTTTTTAAATCTTAAATGCAGAATGTATATGTATACATTTTACAGCTTTGACTTAATTACTGCTCTGATTGTGTTGTTCTTTCAGCAACACAATCTCACTTTAGTCCAGCTAACGATTAATCGATTACTAAATTAGTTTGCCAATTATTTCAATAATCAATTAATCACGAATGTTACTCCAACTACCTGGGTAAATATTGACTCCAAAAGAAACAATCTGTGGGATTATTAGATGTGAAAACGATAAACAATTAATCAATTTCTAAATTAGTTGTGGATTACTTCAATAATCGATTAATCACGATTAATCGATTGAGCCTCACACTTTAAACTTGAGCTTTTCTTGCTTTCTGCAGGTTGTTTTTGTCGAGAGGTGCGGACATCGATATCATGAACAGGGAGGGCGACACGCCGCTCAGCCTCGCCCGGCCCGACACGCCCGTCTGGGTTTCGCTACAGATCAACAGGAAGCTGCGCAGAGGAATCGCCAACCGGCTGATCCGGACAGAGCGAATCATCTGCAGGTTTGTTTCCTCCCAGCTTCACAGAGTTTTCTGCTCTTCGCTCGTTGAAGGACAATTTGTTGTCGGTCGCAGTGACGTGGCGCAGGGCTACGAAAACATACCGATCCCCTGCGTGAACGCCGTGGACGACGAAGGATGTCCGTCGGATTATAAATACGTTTCTGAAAACTGTGAGACGTCAGCAATGAACATAGATCGAAACATCACACACTTACAGGTGACTTCATTTTATTTTACATTCATTTTGTATAAAAACTTTCATGTTTTTTGGTTTGGCTGTAATAAACACAAAGTTTCCTTCTACTTTTGGTGTTTGTAGCATTGTAGCTGCACTGACGACTGCTCTTCCAGTAACTGCCTCTGTGGGCAGCTGAGCATCCGCTGCTGGTATGACAAGGTAAACACCTGCTGCAGCATCTCAGGAGTTATCCTTTATTACTTAAACTCACATTTTATAAAACTAAACAGTAAAACTTTGCTGCTGTTTGGACTGTTTCAAGCTAGTTTTGGTATCTTCTCTCATCTTACTTTCTGTTTTTAATGCAGTACTAAAAGTTTTACGTCAGATTAAATGTGAAACTTTATCTGATTGAATTATTTTATGTTTTTTTCTCATTTCTGTCTGCAGGATCAACGGCTGCTTCAGGAATTCAACAAAATCGAACCTCCTCTCATCTTCGAATGCAACATGGCGTGTTCGTGTTATCGGACGTGCAAGAACAGAGTCGTCCAAGCGGGAATAAAGTAACTACCACAGATTACAGATTATTAATCTGCAGGGTTTCTGACAAACAGATCCTACAAGCAGCAGCATGGTGACTGTTTTCAGTAGTTTAAGGAAAACCAGAAAACATTTGAAGTATTTTACACATCTGGATAAGTTTGGAAAACTGAAAACTCAGATTCAGGTTCATTCATGTCCAATTAAGTAGGAAATGTTCAGTTTTTCTTTTCTCTTATCTTTTCTTCCTTCTTTCTTTGATTATTTTTCCTTTTCTTTCTTTGTTTTACACTTCCATTCTTACATTATCTTTTTTTATATTTTTCTTTCTTTGATTTTCTTTGTTTCTTTTTTCTTAGAATCTCATTTTTTCTTTTTGTCTGTTTTTCTCTTTATTTGCTTCTTTGTTTCTTTGCTTATTTCTTTTGCTTTATTTTTCAGTTTGTTTTTCTTTTTTCTTTGCTTTTTTCTGTTCGTCTATTTCTTTGTTTCTTCTTTCCATATCCCTCTTTCTGTCTTTCCTTGCTTGTTTCTTTATCTGATTCTTTCTTTTGTTCTTTCATTATTAGTTTTTCTTTCTTTGTTTTTCTCTTTCTTTGCTTCTTTGTTTCTTTTTTGCTTCATTTTTCTGAATCTTTGTTTTTGAGCTTCTTTCTTTTTCTTTTTTCGACAGTGACTTTTTTCATTGATTGATTCATCCATCCATCCGTCTGTCTTTCAATCTTTAACCGTCTGTCTTTCTGTCCATCCATCCCTCCCTCCCTCCCTTAGTGTTTTGTTTTCACAGATTTTTTTTTAACTCTTTACAAACATTAACATCTAAATCAGAAAAGAAATTTAGACTTGGAAAACGTGCAGAAGAGTCAAAAGGAGACAGACAACCTCTCTGCTGACCTCTGACCTTTTGCCTCTCAGAGTCCGCCTGCAGCTGTACAGGACGGAGAAGATGGGCTGGGGAGTCCGAGCGATGCAGGACATTCCTCAGGGCAGCTTTATCTGCGAGTACGAGAAGCGTTCACTACTCGTCTGCCTTCCTGCTTTGCAGAACGTAACAAAACGTTTTTCCTCTTCAAACTCAGATATGTGGGAGAGCTGATCTCTGACGCCGAGGCTGATGTTCGAGAAGACGACTCCTACTTGTTTGACCTCGACAACAAGGTAAACCAGACGGAGAAAAATATTTTTTTATGAAAATAAAACAAGCCTGACCCTTATATTTTGTTGTAGAGTTGACCTGAATAAATAGAAACAAATGGAAACTCAAGAAGTGCATTCATAAAAAATAAAAAAAAATCCAAAAATGTCATCTTTAAAAAACAAAAATTCAATTAATTGATGAAATCAAGTTCTATAATCTCAAGAGATTTGCTTTTGCAATCCCAATTTCTGTTTTTTCCTCTGAAGGACGGGGAGGTTTACTGCATAGACGCACGTTACTACGGCAACATCAGTCGCTTCATCAACCACCTGTGTGACCCAAACCTCATCCCGGTGCGCGTGTTCATGCTGCATCAGGACCTGCGCTTCCCTCGCATCGCCTTCTTCAGCTCCAGAGACATCCTGAGTGGACAGGAACTGGGGTGAGACGACAATTTACGGCCTTTTCACGTCCCTGACGAGTAATAAGAACGACATGCCAGGGCCGTTTAGGTCGAAGAAAAAATTAATCTTTTGCCAAAAAATCTCAGAAATATTCTGGACAAAACAAGAGGTTGAAATGTCAAAAACTTATCAGAAATTTTTAGATTATTCTCAGAAATATTCTAAAAAAAAAAAAAACATCTCAAAAAGAAAAAAAGAAAAAAAGCCACAAAAAAAAAACATGGAAATTTTATGAGTTTCAAAGGAAATGTCCATGTTTTTTCTCAAAATCTTTTGAGATGTAGCTCAAAATTTGAGTCTTTTCTAGCAAATTTTACACTTATAAGATGTTTCAGGACAAAACATGAAAATTTCTGAGATTACCGTCAATTTTTTTTTTGTTTTGTTTTGTTTGTTTGTTTGTTTGTTTGTTTTTTGTTGTTAAAATTACAAAGTTCCTTCCCCTAAAATCTATTAATTCAGATTTAACACAATAGTGAAATATAGTTTCCAATAATAGTTTTATTATTGGAAACTATTGAGAAGTGTAATTCTCAACTTTTCAAACTCACAAATTTCCATGTTTTTCCTAGAATATTTCTAATCACAAAATTTCAGGTTTATTTAGCAAATTTTTGACATTTCAAACTCAAGAATTTCCATGTTTTTCCTCAAACATTTCTGATTAATCTAAAAATGTTCTTTTTTTATTCTTTTATCATTTCCAATTTTGAAACTCAGAAATGTACAAGTTTTTTCTAGAAAATTTTAGAAATTTATCTCAAAATTTCTGTTTTTCTAACAACTTTTAAATGTTTCAAACACTTTTTTTCTGGGGGTTTTTCTCAAATTTTTCAGAGATTAATCTAAAAATCTGAGTTTTTTCTAGCAAATTTTTGACTCTTCAAACTCAGAAATGTTCACGTTTTTCTCCTGAAAATGTCTCAGATTAATCTCAAACTTTCCTTTTCTATTCCTTTTGTTTCTTGTTTTTTGGTAGGAATGTAATCCTGTTTTATATATATATCTCTACGATGTCCATAACACGCCGTCGTAAATAAGTGACGTTTGTCTTCAGGTTTGACTACGGCGACCGCTTCTGGGACATTAAGAGCAAGTACTTCACGTGTCAGTGTGGGTCGGAGAAGTGTAAGCACTCTGCAGAGGCCATCGCTCTGGAGCAGAGCAGGCTGGCCCGGATGGACGCCTGCTCGGAATCGGGAGCCGACTGCGGGATGACCTTCATGGGAAACTCTTAAAACACTTAAGCCACCGGGCCTTCGGATCAAACCCTGCTACGTTTACACGTGCACACAGTCGACTGTAGAAGTGGGGCTTTGACGGTTTTGTGGTGCTGTCATGTTTTACATTTTCCTAAAGCTGTCACTTTATTACGTTCACTATTGCAGAAATCATAACCTTTACATTTTAAAGGACCAGGCTTTAAACGGTTTTACAAAATCTACAGATCTCATGATAGTTGTGTGTGTAGTCATGTTGGTGTTGGAGAAAATATACCAGAAACAAACGTTTGTGCTGGAGGCCTTCATTACCCGCTCATTTATATGTGAAAGTCTTTTATATCCGCACTCTTCCTGTTGTGCCAACCAACTCAAGGCTTTGTGGCAAAAACATGAACATCAACTGAAGGCCTTTCGGGACTCATAAAGGAACTTATTGTGTCCGTTTGTGGATGGATGCTTGTGGTAGTTTAATTGTCTGTATTATTTTTTATACATGTTGTTTCTTCTGTCACTTGTAGTGAAATAAAATGGCAAAAGAGTTTATTTTTGGGATTTTGTTATTGTATATATTTATACTGTCAGCAGGGGGCGTTAGAATTATCTTTTGACAGGCTGGATAAGGTTAGAGATGTGTTAATTGGAAAGATCTCTCACTCTGAGTCATTATCATTATTGCGGTTTTTCATACACTTTTTAAACAAAGTCGGATCAGATACATCAGGGATGTCCAAAGTGTGGCCCGGGGGCCAATTGTGACCCTAGAAATGACTTTGATCGGACCCCCGATCACAAATTAAGAAGGGTAAAAATTTGGCCATTAAAATAGAAAACAAATGATGAGCCCAAGAATTTTGAAATTGTTTTTCTTTTAAAAAGGTAACAATTCAAACAGGTTTTTATGTTTATGGATTTAGATTTCATAAAAAAGTTTATTACTGTTGACACACTTCTATGGAATAAGATTAGTGCCAAAATTCTGACTTTAATTTGAGAATTTTTATCAAAATTCAAAAAATTGTTCCTCAGAATTTTGATTTGAATCACAAAATTCAATTTATGTTTTTAGACTTATAAGATTAAAATCACAATTCTTTTTTCTAGGCCCCCCCTTCACCTCCCCAGTGTTCCTCTGTAAACAATTCAGATTAAGAAATTAGTTCATGATCAACAATATCTCTTCTGTGGCTTATGTTCAGTCTCCATGGTAACCAGAGTCTCCATGGTAACCAGAGTAACCCATCCATCCATCCATTTTCTGAACACCCTTGTCCCTCAGTGGGGTCGGGAGGGGTGCTGGTGCCTATCTCCAGCTAACGTTCCGGGCGAGAGGCGGGGTACATCCTGGACAGGTCGCCAGTCTGTCGCAGGGCAACACAGACACACAACCATGCGCACACACACACACACACACACACACCTAGGGGCAATTTAGACAGACCAATTAACCTAACAGTCATGTTTTTTGGACTGTGGGAGGAAACCGGAGTACCCGGAGAAAACCCACGCATGCACAGGGAGAACATGCAAACTCCATGCAGAAAGACCGGGGCCGGGAATCGAACCCAGAACCTTCTTGCTGCATGGCAACAGCTCTACCAACTGCGCCACTGTGCAGCCCAACCAGAGTAACCATGGAGACTAAACTTGTTTTTTTCAGAATTCTAATATGAAAGTCGTAATTCTTATTTTATTGTTTTCTTGCCATAATCCTCCTCAGGACTCGATTAAGAAGTCCGCGAATGGTCAACAATGTTTTTTATTTGACCCATGTTCAGTTTCCATGGTAACCGTGTTTGGTCAGCCTCGAAATTGAGCAATCTGACCACAACTTTCAAAAAAAAAAATTTGTAGTCCACAACCTCAAAACTCAACTTTTTAGAATTTTAAGATTGAAATCATATTTCTTGTTTTCTTTTTTAATTAAAAAAATATTATTGAATTTTACATGTATTGTTTATTGGTTTCTTGCCATGATCTTCCTCTGTAAGCAACAGTAAGACTCCATTAAGAAATTAGGTCATGGCCAACAATGTCTCTTCTCTGATTCGTATTCAGTTTCCATGGAAACAATGTTTAATTGGCCTCCAAATACAACTTTCTAATTTTAACAGCACAAACACTGTCACTAAATTCAGTCAATTAATTAAATTAAACAGAAGAAGTCCCCGGATTACACAAACAGCGATACAATAAGTTTCCACTCTCTTCGCTTCGATGTGAGGAGGAGTGATACCTCTCTCCCCATTGACTATCTGTGACGGAGCTTTCAGGTGCGCGTCCCACAGCAGGTGCGTTTGTGTCGTCACCGCGTAGTTAGAACTGCCAGGAAGGAAAAGATTTCCTTACTTAGTTACCATGGTCTGTTCGAACGCAGCGGAGCCACTTTTAGTCCAGTTTTAGCGTCTTGTTTTGTCCGGTTTAGCGGTTTTGTTCGGAGCAGGAGCACCTGAGGACGGCAGGCGGAGGAACATGGGGAAAAAAGAAGAGGACAGGCCAGACTCCGAATACGGTGAGTCGGCATCGGCCGTTAGTTTCCCCGGACTACGTCTTTTCAGGGCAGGTTCACACTGCATAATGTTCAGAGTATGTATACTGAAAGTAGTAATATTTTAATTTACATAGCAGAAAACTAAATTGGATGTAAGGTTTTTATTTTTGTATTGAAACACCAGTGGTGGAGAAAGTACTCAAATAATGTACTTAAGTAAAAGTACAAATAAACAGACACAAATGTACTCTAGTAAAAGTACCACATTAACATTTTTACTTGTGTAAAAGTAAGAAAGTACTGGCTTTTAAAAATACTTAAAGTATTAAAAGTAATACTTGCTAAATGTATTACCTAAAGGCTAATATAATATAATTAAGTGTACCTATCGTATTTAATTTTAATACATCAGTAATGCGCCATTTTAATGAACAATCCTGCAGATAATAAAGCATGTTTTTAATGTGGTTACTCTCTGTGACACCGTTTAAATTTAGATTTGTGATTTCACGGATGACCTGCGTCACTCTAGCATTCCTTAGTCATTTTCAATAAATTTGAATATTTATGAAAAGCTCATATACTTAAGTCAGCTCACAAGTTAAACACATCATACATATTAATGTCCCCACAAATTGTAATGATGATTAGCTTACAGCGAATGAAACCAGGACATTTGATTAGATTACAGAGCAATAAAAAAAAACTTAATGCAGAAATGTGGGTCTAATTAAAAATGTTTACTATCTGCGTAAAATATGTTTATTATCTGAGGCTCGTTTGTCAGTGAACCTCATCGCAACGTTACCTCGCAAAAGTTTTGCGTTCCGTCACAATAAGCAAATATGCAGTGGTCTACTTGGTACAAAGTGTCCGCCTTGCGCTTCTTGAATGAGGGTCTAACGGTACTTTACTGCTTTGCAGTGGTTCAGTGGACCTGTTCTTCTCTCGCCATTGACTACTTTCAAACTAACAAACTAATAAAAAAAAAAGCGCAATGCGACGTGGATGTAACGCATCGCTTTGCACGTGACGTCACTCTCTTCTGTCAACTTAGCCCGCTCCGCCATGACGGACGTCAAAATAACCAGTGTGCTTCGGTAAAGCCTGTCAAAAACACACATCTGATAGCATAATATTGCTTTTATTTAGTTGATTTCGCAGTAAAACTGGTCACAGGGTGCTGCGCGGTCAGCTGCCCAAACAGACAAGGATAGAAACCAAACTTGTGATTTTATTGTATAACGTTTAATGAGGAAAGATGGCGGCGATGGGCAGCAGCCGTTAATCATAATGACTGTCAGTCCATGGTGTGATCGCGAATTTGCAGCGAACACTTTTCACAAGGTAAGAAGATTAACGTTCATATACTTTATAAGTAAGTATTAATAGAAACATATCAAATATTGTATTATGGAGAAGTACGATTCTAACCATCAGTAACCATGGAAACAATGTAGCTAGCATGTAAGGGAAAAAAAAAACTGGTAGCTTTTCATCTTTTGTACGTTTTTAATGCTGCTCCGGTCTAAGGGGAAACGCTGTTTATGACATACTGATATAAATCATGTGGTGTCAGTTGGAGTGGGTAATTTTATAAACACGTCAGGAAGGAGGAGGTACGGGTCGGTTTCTAAGCTAGCTGTTTCAAACTTTTGTAAATACCGCCGTCTGTGAGCCCCAACCAGGTGAGTTAGGTTCACAGACAAATTAGCTCGACTCGAACAAGTAAAAGCCACGAATAAAATGGCAAAAACAATTTGGGAAAATAATTTGCTCTGTTAAATATTCCTATCCCTCACTTCCGACATCCATCATGGCGCCTCGAGCGATTAAGTGACGTAGTTACAAAGAGTCAATAGAAATGTAGTGAAGCAGAAAGTACAAATGATGATGTAGAAGTCGAAAGTACCCA
>NW_006800330.1:462178-478962 GCF_000485575.1 Poecilia formosa
ATCAAACATTGTATTATGGAGAAGTACGATTCTAACCATCAGTAACCATGAAAACAGTGTAGCCTAGCATGTAAGGAAAAAAACTGGTAGATTTTCATCTTTTGTACGTTTTTAATGCTGCTCCGGTCTAAGGGGTTTATGACATACTGATATAAATCATGTGGTGTCAGGTGGAGTCGGTAATTTCATAAACACGTCAGGAAGGAGGAGGTACGGGTCGGTTTCTAAGCTAGCTGTTTCAAACTTTTGTAAATACCGCCGTCTGTGAGCTCCAACCAGGTGAGTTAGGTTCACAGACAAATTAGCTCGACTCCAGCAAGTAAAAGCCACGAATAAAATGGCAAAAACAATTTGGGAAAATAATTTGCTCTGTTAAATACTCCCATCCCTCACTTCCGACATCCATCATGGCGCCTCGAGTGATTAAGTGACGTAGTTACAAAGAGTCAATAGAAATGTAGTGAAGCAGAAAGTACAAATGATGATGTAGAAGTCGAAAGTACCCACCTTTAAATCTACTTAAGTAAAGTACAGATACATAAAAACTGTACTTAAGTACAGTTACATCCCATCACTATGAAATACTGACACTATTAGATTTGGTACCTGCTTGTTGTTTTTAACCAGAGAGAAGAACAGAATGATTATAGAAAAGCCCGAGACAGAAGGTGAGATGGGGAAATGAAACTGAGCAGCGGCAGTTTTAACAGGAATGCATTCCCACCTTCATATTTAGTGTGTTCACATTTAATTTGTTGCTATCTTCTCTACTCCAAAATGCAATGTAATTAAAGAATTCCCTTTAACTTGACCAAGATAACCACTTAATTATTTGCTTAATTTTGCAGAGTAACCTCAAAAACATGTTTGATAGAAGTGGTTTTCTTTCCGATTGTACTCAAACAGACTGCAGTGAAAAGTTAAAGTCAAATCCATCCTTTTTGTCCATTTTAAAGAAAAAACTATGTAATTAAAAGTCACTCAGCCAGTGTATCACTAAATTTGTTCGGCGCATATGGAGTCACATTAATAGAAGGTCCCACTTTCAGAGCTAGCTTACCTATTTTTATGCTCAGTCAACATATTCTCCATTGTTTTTTAATTATTCGTCCAATTATAAATGCTTGTAATATCAATTTATTGAAATTATTCGGCGAATATTTTAGCTTGTGTCAGACGAGGGCAGCTTTAAATTAATATGAAAAAGTGGAAATTTATCATTTAGCTAAAGTTAATCTTTGTCCTGTTGGTGCAACTTTTTTTAAAATTAAATATATTCAGAATTAGAATTGAACCAACAAATAATCCTAACTATTGTTTTAGAAATGAGTGAAATGTTAAATTGTACTCAGTTAAGTGGAACAAGACGTTTTAACTTCCATAATATGGGAAAAATGTCTTGCAGATTGTTTCACTTTTTCATCAGTCAAAAAGTAAAAAATTTCAGTTTTTGTCAAGTAAATTTTTGACCTTTCAAACTCAGAAATTTTCAGGGTTTTTTCTGGAACATTTCTGAAATTAATCTCAAAATTAATTCAACATATATTTTCCACAAGTAAAAGTAAAAAGTAGCTGTCCAAAAAATTACTCAAGTAAAAACAAGTTGCATTTCAAATTTCATCATCAGATGGACAAAAATTAAAAGTTTATGTTGGCATTTTAAGTATTTCTTAGACCAAAATGAAAATTATTCATATAAATAGCAAGGACTTTTTTTTTTCTAAATAAATATCTTTCAAAATCAAACTTGGGAAAATTAGTTTTCAAAACTTATAAATTATCAGACACACATACAGACAAAACTGCATGTGTGTCTGATGATTTATTTATTTATTGTATTTATTTTTAATAAAACAAATTTATTCTTTGTTCAATGAAGTTTCTCACAGTGGGTAGAGAATCCAGAGATTTTACTCAAGTAAGAGTAGCGATACTTTATAATAGTTATTCAAAAAGTTATTCAAGTAAATTTAACTGAATGTTGACTAATTATTATCATAAATTTTATTAAAAATTGTACTGACTATTATTAGTAAATAAAACCATGACAATACAGATTAAAAACAAAGAGACGCAGTGAATAAGTGTTTAACCTTACAGTTTTTCTTCTAATTTTCAGCAGGATGTAATTTTGCAAGGTGTATCTTTCTAAACTGGTACTTTACTGGACTATAGAAAATTACATGATTGTATTCTTCGGTAATTTACGTCATCAAACTCCTCTTAAAATCTCCAAGATTGTGGAACCGCGCGGGTCAAGGACTACTGATAAGATAAGATGACTTATGATTGAGGAAATGTGAAACATGACATGAAGATTTATTTATTTAGGAAATAAACAAATCTTTGAGTTCATAAAAACACACACATGTACTATATGTGTTTAATAAACTTAAAGCAAAAACAGTTGCTATAGATTAGATTATAAATTCAAAAGGCAGGTCGCAGTAATTTGAAAGGAATTTAAAGTAAAATTATCACAGTTTGTGGATCACAGTAATATCAAGCAAATATTTAATTTTACTTTTTATCCAGTTGTGCTAAATTGATCTATAGACAGCATATTGTAGCTTTTGTAGATTAAAAAAGGAGTAAATTTCCACCTGAAAATCTCAGAAAATGTCTAGAAAAAAATGTGCTAAAGAAAAAGGAAATTATGTGATTAATCTTAGAAAGTTTCTATAAAAAAACCCCCAGTGTATGATTGGAAATTTCTGAGTATGGCAAATTGAAATTTTACTAAAAAAGAAATTATTAGGCTAATTTGACATTTTCTAGAAAAAATGAGTTTAAAAAGTTGAAAATTTACTAAAAATAAATTTAATTTTGAGATTAATCTTAGACATTTTCCAGAAAAAAACTAGATCACTGAATTTGAAAAGTTGACAATTTTCTAGAAAAGACTCAGAAACTTTGATTAGTCTCAGAAATTTTCAAGAAAAAATGGTCGAAGATTTGCTGGAAAAAAAAAACTTTTCCTTTTCAACCTTAATATTGATGACAAAATTGTAGTTGACAATCTGCCGGTGGAACTAGTACCTTTTCCTTTATTATAAAAGTTAAAAAGAAGATGTTTCCACTTGAACTAGACCAAAATTACTTTGTGTTTGCAGTGAAAGTTCGATTTTCAAACACCACCAGGTGTTTTTATGAATCCAGCTTGAATTGATGTGCAGCTGTATTGCAGTTATTAACCAATCAGAGGTCAGAAAACACAAACCAGCTTATTAAAATCTCAGCAAATCGTTTGTAAATTAGCCCTGAAGCCTTAGGACATGCGTTTGCAGGAAGGATGAGACGGAAACGTATAAAGTTAAGGCGTCTCTCTGCACTTTGATCCTCTATTGAAACTCGCAGGACAACAGAGGGAGGATCAAACATTTACTGGAAGAAGAAATGTTTTGAGCTGACCAATGACGCGGCCTCCAAGCGTCTCTCTGGAAACTGATTCTTTAAATATACCTGCATTTAAAAATAAAATCAAAAACAACCCACATAGTATATAACCAGTGTAATCATTAAAATTTTAATTTACATTAGATGCTGTTTTAAGCTTACACTTCTCGAATCATTAGCTATATTAACCATGTTGCGATACAAATGTATTTTCTTTGCCGTTTCAGCAAAATTCCCAGTTAGATTGTTTACTGTCCATTCAGGATTTAAACAGGAAATGGCTCCAAAGGACAGAAAATAACTAAACTAACTTAACCTTTGACCATCTTAAAGTACCAGCGGTGTTTTAAGACATAAAAATAGATTTTCTTTCCTCCTTTCTGCTGCAGCTAATGCTAAATTTAATGCACTGAGAGATTCCAACCTTACATACAAAATGTGTTTAATGAGCTGAAGTTTATTTAGGTCTCACCTGGATATTTACCTGCAGGGAGTGTTTGTTGACTTTTTCACAGCTAGCTGAAGCATGAAACAACACAGAGAAGGGTCAGTTCCCTCAGGTTCCTCTTCCCGAAGTTTTAAGTTTTATTTATTTTACTTAAGAGGCCAAAACATATACACATTTCTAAAGTTGTATTGACAGGAAATCAGTATTTTTAGTGCAGTAATTAGAAGCTTTCTGTCAAAATGTGACTGAGAGATCCAGTCTCCAAATATCTGATGTTCTGGATTTAAAATTTCGACTCCAAAAAGGTGGTGTTCAGTAAAACGGTCTATTAGGGCCAGTTTAGGTAAAAATGTATTATTATTATTATTATTATTATTATTATTATTTGTAGATTTCCACCAAAAACTTGAAATTTTAAGATTAATTTCAGAAATTTTCTAGAAAAAACAAGGAAATAAGAGTTAATTTTCTTTTCTTTTCTTTGATTAACCATGAATAATTGGATAGCAAAAAGTGTTTTTAGGAGATTTTTGAAACACAATTTGAAGATGGAACTGTGTTAATTGAGGAATTTTTTTAAAATAAATTTTCCTTTTTTTTTTTTATCTTAAATGTTAAAATATACATAATTTTTTTCGTACATTTTTTGGTTTAGCTACTGCTGAGTGTGATGTTCTTTCATCAGTTTAGCTTTTTTTGTGTATTTGTACTCCAATTAACAATTAATCGGTTATTAAATCAGTTGACGATTATTTCAATAATTGATTAATCTGATTAATCGTTTCAGCCCTGAACCAGTTGAAGCAGAACAATAATCCAAACCAAACCAGCTACTTCTGAATGGCTTAAGCAAACCAAAAATAAAGGTTTTTTGATTTGCCTAGTCAAAGTCTGGATTTGGAGTGGGTCAAATTATTCCACACAGAACTGAAACGTGTCCGAATCTCCACTTTTTTAAAACGAGTCAACTCTGCTAACATGATGGTTGTGTAAAGAGGAAGCTCATAATCTAAGTTTATTTGATTCTTGAGGACATTTGGCGGCAAAATGTACATAAAAAGTCTCAGACTTGAGCCCTGATGAAGAATAAAATAATAAAAATGAATTTAAAGCTGTTTCTAAGCCTCGACCAGCATGTTGGATGATATACGTTATGTAAGCTAAGTTATTATTCTGTCTGTAAAAAGGTTTTTTATTACATGGGGGGAAGTAACACTATTCTCACATTTGTTTCTCTTATGACAATATTTAAATCAACTTGGTTTGATAAACTTTTTTGTCCTCTGTCCTTAAATCAGAGCCTTATTTTCCAAAATTTTTAATCATTATACACATTTAGCATTTCTGTAACTAGAAACTTAAGTCTTTCCTCCTCAGTGAAGGTCACTGATCTCTGATTTCAGCTGTAAAAATGCTCTGCAGTTTGACTGAGATCCAAAGTTCGCAGGTTTTAAAGCTTTTCTCTCTGGTTTTTACAAGGACATAAAAAACTTAAATATCTTTTATATCCGTGGGAGGGGAACACGGTGAGCGAGTATCATTGTTTACTCTAAACACACACCAGACTGTCTGCAGAACTGAAATATGAAGCTCCATACGCAAAGCAACGTCAGTGGAAAAGTTTTAATTATTTCTTCTTTGCTTTTTCAGAGTTTCTTTTTTTTTCTTTTTCCTTTATCTTTTTTATGGATCTTAAACAGAGAATAAAACAGAACTTGTACTTTAATCAAAATTAACTTCCTTTTCGATTAGGCCCGTTTTAAAACCATACTGTGACTTTTTTGGCATTCTGATAACATTAAGCACAAAACTAAACATTCTTGATCACTTGGTTGGTTGAAAAATAATTATGCATTTAATTTTAATTCAGAAGTTTAAGGTTTCCAAGTTTGTAGCTAAACCCCTCCCCCCCAGTTGGTATTCTGTTTCTCAATCCCAACCTCAAAATCCAATATGGCCGCCGTACATATAACATTTAGTAGCCAAAGTAGAAATACTTTGCACTTTTCATTAAATCTTTTTCCCAAACAATATCATACAGATTCATGAGCAAACATGTTGCTTTAGTGTTAGAAAGTACATTATTATTATAATAATTATTAGCTTGTATTTACTTTAGTTCACAGATAACATAAATTAACAAATCCAACTGGTTTCCATCCAGAGACTGAAACATGTTTGAGTTTTGATCTCTAAAGTGAATGAAATATTGCCAATTTGTACGTATTTACCAAACTACTACCAACATTTCTTCAGAGTACAGCTGAAATCAACCAAAGTGCCACCAGTGGTCCCACAGTTTGACGGCTGTGGCTCTACAGATTATAGTACTTAAACTTTGATCTTTCAGACTTTTGTCCCTCATGGTGAAATCTTACTGTAAATCTTTCTTCAGTCCTTCATAAAAAATATTTTGTGGGTTGTATAATCATGCATTACATTTTTATTTATAAGAGGCAAGCTCCATCTTGGTAGGCAAACTCAGATGAACCGCAGCACCAAAAAGAAATAATATTCACATTCTTGACCAAAGTACAAGAGGAATATATATCAACAAATTAGCTGCTGTTGGGTCGACCCGTATGAGACGAATGTGGACAAACTGCCTCAGATCTCATGATATGACTCAATTCAATACTTGGTGAACATGAAGAGTGCGTACAACATGGAGGAGTTTCAAGGCCTGCAATCTATAGATGCATAAAATCAATGTTTTATGTGAATAACAGGGTTCTGGTGGCCGGCAGATTAAGTTCATATAGTAACAAACACGTAGGCTACATGTCCATCTTAGCTAGCAGATAAAAGCTACATTAGTTAAGCTAATTTAGCTAGTTGGGCAGCAAGTACTACAGTAAATATCACTAATATTTATCCTAGTTTTACACAGAGGTGGGTAGATTGCTCAAGTAGTTGTAATGTATTTAAATTGTTTAAATTGCTTGTGGGCTTTTTTTTATTGTTGCCGTAGCAACTTCACAGCAACTATCATGACAGCTAGTTACTGATACCTACCAAAATGGCTGTCAGCTCAGTATGACATCACATAATAAAGATCTGTTCAATGTGGGGAAAGTCACAGAACATCACCAACCTTTATCTCCAATCCAATATGGCCACCTTGCATATACAATTTTATCATAGCTTTAGTAAAATTAGTTGGGGTTTTTTTGTACTGTCTAGTAAGTGGATTTCATGCAAATCTGCTTACTGGATTAGCTTATCTTTTCTATTTTTATTTTTTATATCTGGCGGAACGTGACTCCTAATTATTCATGAAAAAACCCCACAATATCCACTTTAATCCACTTTATTTAAAGCTTCTGTTATATCTTATTGGTTATGTTGGTTACAAAATGTAATTTTAGTTCATTAGTCTTTGATAAGTTAAACTTACAAAGAATTTTTTATTAGCCTGTATTTGTAGCCACTAGCTTGGTCACTGAGTAAACAAATCAGAAAAATCTCTGGTTTCCAAAACGTTTCATATTTTCTGAGGTAAAACTCACTGGATAAGTAGCCAATTTATTCCCAGCTACAAATCAAATATGAAGTCTCTTCCAAGAACCACTTCATTAAATTCTAACAAACGTCTTTTGAGACTTTCCTCCCTAGTGGTGACATTTTGACCCTGACAATCAGCCTTAAAACTATTTGTTTCAGGTTAAATCCTAAGAAGTTTGCTTGTAATTGTGAATCTAAGACGTTCTCAGGCTGCACCTGCATGGTTTGCTCTGAACTTCCTGCATCCTGGTTCAGTATTTGCATCCTACTCGAAGCCTCTGGCACATTTCTGAGAATAATGTTGACACAGTCTCCATTCACTCCTATTCAAATCAGTCCCAGTGGAGGTAATTACAGCTGAGCTGCAGTGAGAAACGCCTGCTGTCGCCGAGCTGCGTGGCGAACCGCCGCTCCCTTTGGAAGAATAACTTCATCATCCTGTGTTTGCATGAATCACAGAAAATTTCCTCCTGTTCCTTTTGGTATTGTTGATGAAGACGCGTTCAGCGAGTTTGGTTTTGCAGTGAAATGATTAACAAGTTTTGCTTGTATTTGGTATGAGGAAAAACTCACTCAGCAGGTTTTTCCTGCACATTAACCCAGTTGTCAGGGGTGAGAGAGAAGCTAACTCAGCTCGCTAAAATAAACATTTCTCATTATTCTGTTAAAACCTGGAAATGTTTGTGACACTCACAAAGTATGTCCCAGAGTCAAATGATATTTAGATTTCAGTCTGTGTGAGTGCAGCGCTCTTTAAAATGCTCTGCTCCTGTAAAGCAGAAATATGAAACTCACCGTTTATTCCAAGAAGCAACCACGACTCCTCACATACTCCCTAATGGTGCATCTCATGATAAAACAGGAAATTCAGTTTTTTTTAATTCTGTTCAAAAACCAAAACTCTTAAATTATACGTTAAATAAGTTATAATAATGGCTTACAGTAAATGAAAACTCAGCCTTTACAGTTTGAATGTTGCGTAAGGTCAGTAAACCTTTAAAGTTTTAACGTTATAGCCTGACTGTCATGAGTAACATGGCTGATTTTACAGGTCGTTAAAACGTTAACAAGGTCATTGCCAAAGAGAGCTGTCTGTCCAGAAACCTGAAAAGTTGAGTGGAAGGAAAAAATGTGCATAAGAATTAGCCTTGAATTGTGAAACAAAGCCCATATTTATCCAGCCAAACTTATTGAAACTTTTTTGAATTAAGTGCTTAATATTTTAAAATGTGTGTACAAACACTTTTTTTTTTATTTACCAAACAATATTGAAAACAATGTGTAAAAAGATAAAACAAGTTATTTTTACCATGATTTAAATGCAGCTTAAAAGAAACAGGTTTTAAAAAATTAAAGGTGTCAGTTTATGGAACAAACAAATAAATGGATGTTTTGTGTATTTTTTGTTTGTATTTGAAACATGTTTAATAGTCTTCAGAGCGGAATAGGTGATTTTCTTTTTATGTGAATTTGGAGCAGAAATCGTACCTTCATGTCAGGACTGAGCTCAAGCGATCAAACTGCAAATATTTCCCTCTCTTCCTGTTTCCACATCCAGTAATCAACAGCTTCTTGATTTCTAACATAAATTGTAGTTTTGAACTTTACAAGGTCAAAGAATTTTAGTACATTTAATTAAAAAAATAATGGATTTGTATATTTCCACTTTGTTTTAGTGTTCTGGTTGCTTTTTTGTATTGGATACAGCAGCCAAAATACACTTTTTGTTTCAAAATGCAGAAAAGGATAACACTGAAAAGTATGTCGAGATTCTGGAGAGTAAATTTTTATTTTATGTTTTATTTCATACACGTAATAATGAATATGAATGTAACAACAAAAAAAATCCTGAATAAGAAGGAGTAGAAAAAAGAATAAACTTATAACCAGCAAAAACACAAAATGTTACAAAGTTTTGGTTTAGTTTCTGGTACAAATATATTAGTTTTGTCTTATTTCAAGGGTACTAATTTAAAAGTAACTTTTCAGCAGTAATTAAGAGCTTATTTTAAGTAAATAATTCCTTAATATTAATAAAGTATTAGTTTCATTGGCAGATTATTTTAATTATAACAAGACATTTTTCCCATGTTATGTTAATTTATCTGCCAATAAAACAAGTAGTTTTTCATCAACACTAATGAATTATTGACTTAAAATAAGCTCCTATATGTTGATAAAAAGTGACTTTTAAGTTAGTTTTGTCTAATTTCAAGTGTACCAAGACATTTGCACTAGAACTAAAAATACTTGGTACGTTTTGTGTTTTTGCAGTAAAACTTTAACCTTGAACTGTATCTTGGTTAAAAATGTAAGTAAATATTCTGACATGCTTTAAAAAGTTTTCCTTACTCAGTTCCACAGTAATTTATTAACCCTGAAAACTCAAGGAAGCACTTTGTTTTAAAAAGCAACAGGAAGTAGTTTTTTTCATATTTGTACATACCGATAAACATTTCTGTACGTTTCCTCAAAGTGATTAAAAGTTCACGGCGTCTCCATTGCTACTGTTTCTATGATAATGACCATAAACAGTGACGTCCCCTGATTAATGTTTAATGACTGTTTTCTGCTCCCAGGTGAACCGGCCCAGTTTGACCCAACCTTTAATGGACCCATAAAGAAAAGGTGAAACTTTAAGATATTTTATTTTATTCCATTCTGATATATTCAAATTCTTCCTGACTTTTCTTAAATTTTCTCCACAGAGGATGCACGGATATAATCTGCTGTATTCTGTTCATGGTCGTCATCCTTGGCTACATCGGCGTAGGAATCTTAGGTGAGTGAAACCAAAAGATCCAAAGGTTTCTGGAACAACTTCCACTGTTCATGTAGAGCAGTTTTCACATTCAAATTCAAAAAACTTTGTGTTGTTCTTAACATTTTCTATTGCAAGAAAGTTATGTTATTTTATAATTACACCCTGATTAAAAATAAAAAGTTTGCAGTTGAATCATTCTTGAATTGCAGTTGGGAGCCACACAAACTCACAGCAAGGGCCACAAATGGCCCCCGGGCCACACTTTGGACACCTCCAATGTAGAGGAACAAAGATGTGATGCACCAAAAATGCTTAATGGAGAATGGAGATGGTTCCTCTGTATTTTGAGGGTTCTTTCACGTTTAGTTCACTTTAATCCAACTAGTTCATTTCTGTAAAAGTTCGGTTCATCTGAAATATGTGAACCAAAAAACTGAACTCTGGTCAGCCTACAAACCTGGGTCTCAGTTCGGTTAATGTGAACTCAGATGCGGTTTGATGCATATGTGAACGTGAAGCGCACTGGAGTCCTCCCCAAAAGCAGGAAGTGGACTAAAGCACAGGGAATTCTGGGTAAATACAACCAACACAAACAAAAGAGTCTTGAGCTAGCAGGAGAAATGGCTCATAGTATTTTTACCAAAGACAAAAGAGAAATCCTAAAGCCACTAAAATCTGACGCTACTCCATTTTTGTTTACATTTTGTGAAGAAGGAAGTTGTGTTCATTTCTTCTTCTGAGGTTTTCCTGCTGTTTCCTTCAGGACGTTTTGTATTTATTAACGAGAAATTAAAGACTTATGAAACTGAAGCAGGAAGGATCAGCAGGGCAACGGGACGAATGGAGAACTAACAGTATGAGGAAGGAGCAGAGAATGCACTGCAAAAACACAAAGTCTATTTTTAGTCTAGTTTCCAGTGCAAAAATCTTAATACATTTGGAAAAAAAAACTAACTTACAAATAACTTTTCAGCAAGATATTGGAGCTTGTTTTATGTCAATAATTCCTTAATATTGATAGAAAAGTTCTGGTTTCACTGTACTAATATATTTGCAGTCTAAACAAGGCATAAAATACTTGGTAACGTTTTGAGTTTTTGCAGTGTAGGTACAGAAGGGGGTGGAAGAATGAGAGAAGATGGAAGATAAACAATTTAACTAAACTTGAAACTAAACAAACAATAGACAGAAATGAAAACACTAGTACAGGAATCCAGATCTAAATGTATTAACAGGAGATAAGAATAAACTAAGACTAAACAGGAAGGAATGAAACTAATGAGGTAAGATAAATAAACAACAAAAATGATCAGAACAGAAACAGTTAAATATAGTTATAAAAGATCAGTGTAGCTCATAAAAGCGAGCTACACTGATCTGTATCTGTTTTACTCACAGATGTTGGAGTTTATGTTTTGGACATACTAGAAAACACTGATTTCCTTTATTTCTTTGAACTGTATTAAGTGTTTCCCGCTCATCTGTGAATGAAACTTCCTGTCGTTGTTCAGCCAGCAGGTCTTTATTTCTTTGTCCTCAATCTCATTCCAGCACTCAGGCCACGCTCTCTTATCTAGAGTCAACACATCAGACTGATTAACTAGGTTATCTGCTGCCACAATATGTGTGTCAACAACCTTATTTCCACTGGAAACGTTTCAAAATCACTGATAATCGAATTTGGATTTGCTTTACTTTTGCTAACAAATCTGTTAAAAGTGGACAAATCTGTGGAAATGTTGAGAACAAACAAACCGCAGCAGTTTGATTTAGGATCAGATTTTGAATTAATAATAAGTCCAGGTATGAACTGGTTCTAGTTGTGTTTTTGTTTACTGTATGTGTGGCCTGGAAACTGGGAGCTGGTTGTCAAAACGTGAAAGTGCAAGCTGCAGTGCCCCCTGGTGGTCGGGTTGGGGAACTTAAACTCCTGCAGCCACATGAAGTTTTCCGATTTTTGGATAATAATTTTAGATTTTAGATGTGCTTTTAATCAAACTTTGATTTGTTTCTTTTCTTTTTCTTTTTTTGTGTTGCTGCCTCTCTGCCAGGACTCCTTTGAAAAAGATGTTTTTAATCCCAGTGGGTTTTTATCCTGGTAAATAAAGGCTAAATTAAAAAAAAAAAGTGTTTGATTTGTTTGTTTTTCCTTTTAGCTTGGCTCTACGGAGATCCCAGACATGTCCTCTTTCCAAGGAATTCAACCGGTTGGTTCTGTGGCATCGGGCCCAACAAGTAGGTCCTCAGTGTTTTCATCATATTTTTCTAATAATGCAGCAGCATTCCCAAATTTGTCACATTACAAACACAAACTGCAATCTATTTCATGGGGATTTTATGTGACAGACCAACACACAGTAATGCAGAGATGTGAAGTAGAAACAAACTGATAGTTTTTAATATTTTCTCACCAATAAAAACCTAAAAAGGAAGTGCATATCTCTCTTCAATAATGCTCAGTGGAACCACCTTTCACCAAGTAAAATTTGATATTATACAAAACTGATTTATGTAGTACTAGGGCCACACTAGGAAAATAAAGAAAATAGAATTATGACAGTCATAATATTTAGACTTTATTCTTATATTATCACATTTTTATTCTTGTGTTATAACTTTTTTCTCGTAATATTGTGAGTTTTCTCTCATACGAGTTTATTTTAATTTTATTATTTAGTCTTGAAATATTACAACTTTATTCCCATATGACTTCTCATAATATTATTGCTTTGTTCTTGTAATTCAAAAGAAAAAAAATGTCAGCATGCCCCTAATACTCCATCACAAAGTATTTATTTACATTATAAAATTGCCATTATTCAATTATTTTATAAAGTTTAATTGCAGTTCTAAAAGTTTATAGTATTTTTATTCAAATTAGATAATCCTTTCTTCTACATGTTACCAGATATGCAAATTAGGTGATGACCTCATCTGGCGACTTCTAGAAGGAGCTCCAGTAGCAGTCAGTCTTGCAACAAATCTAAAAAAAAAATGCCTCTGACTGAAGACACTAAAATAATGCAAGCCACACTTTTCAGAGTTTTTGTTTTTCTGTGTACTTTGTAGAATGCTTTGTTGCTTTAAAGTTAATGAAAATACATTGAACTTTATTATAATCTGTAAAACAAAAATAAGTGAAAAAGATTCAGGAGTGTGATTACTGTATGGCAGCTTCAAATCTTGTAATAAAACCTGATTTTCTCCTCCAGAGACAAACCACACTTGTTCTACTTCGATATTCTGAAATGTGCGTCGTCTGTGAACATTCTGGTGACGTCGCTGAACGGGTTGCAGTGCCCAACCACGCAGGTACAGACTCCAGCTTTATGTTTGCTCTACGGCTGTCTGAATTCACTTTATTTAACACAAAGATTTTATTTTCACCCAGATTTGTGTAGATAAATGTCCTTCTACCTTCTGGGCTGTCAGCCCTGTGGATTATATGCCTGGAAAACCAGCAAATGAAGTTTTTAATCAAAGTTTATGCGTTCCATCATTGGACCTGAAAACAACCAAGTTGGTGAGCTACAGCTTTTTGTTGCTTCTGTTTTACCATAAATCTGAATTAGTTTATTTAAAACTATAAATGATCTCGTTTTTAGAGCGTTTCAGAAATTGTGAGCAAAGAGCTCTGTCCTTTCTTCCACATACCAACTACCCCAGGTGAGAAAATATCTTTGATTATTCATGTGTATGACGGAGTAGTAAAGTCAAGCCAAGAAAGATAAAAAAGAAGAAAATTACAGAAGTTAAAAGAGAAAATTACAAGAATAAAGTCATAAAATTGTGTAAATAAAGCCACAATTGTGGCATAAACTCATATAAGTTAAAATAACACATGAATAAAATTATGAAAATAATGTCTTAATATGAGAACAGAGACGAAAATTACCAGAAAAAAGTCGTGGTAATACGAGAATAAACTTATATTCCAAGAATGAAGTCACAGTAATAAGAAATAAAGCTATAATGTTTTGAGAATAAAGTAATATTACTTAAATAAAGTCGTAGTAATACAAGAATAAAGTCAAAATAACAAGAAGAAATTGTAATATTTTGAGAAGAAAGTCACAATATTACCAAAATAAAGTAATTTTAGTAATAATACAGGAATTAAGTTTTAATTTAACCAGAATAAAGTCGTATTGAACACTTCAGCCGATGTGTTTCCTTACTAGTAAAATAAATATAAACACAAAATGCTCAACATTCCTCAATTTATCACAGTTATAAGTCTACTTTTATGATTATGACGTTATATTACAACTTTATTCCCACAATGTTATGGCTGCATCATCTTGTTTAAACATTAACCAGTTTTACCAACTTTAAAAGACAAATTATTTCCCTTTATTCAGATGTCTCTTTTTTCTTTTTTCTGTTTTTTTTTTAGCCTTGGGGAGATGTTTCCCTGACGTCCAGAAACTAGGCTCAATCCCCGGCTTTTTCGCCGACACCCCAGGTTTGCCGAGCTCGATTAACGAGACGGCGAACCTCATCAAGAACGGCACTGGGTAAGTCACAAACTGCTAACAGTGAAAATGTTTGCAGCACCAACAGATGGTAAACCTCAGCTTTTCTCTGCCTCCTCCCTGCTCCTCATCACCAGCTCACGGTCAGTGGTTGTGAGTTTTCATCGGCTTTAGCGTAGCAGCTGGGTGGCGGTGGCTTCAGGGACGCACGCCGGCCTCTAGATGCCTCACAAAACGTATTAATTTCAGGCGATGTAGTTTGAGTCTGCTACTTTAATCTGATGATTAAAGGAGACTTTTTAAAGTCCGTCTTGTTTTTTGTGTCTTTGAAGGAGAAATGGGTTAATGTAAAAACGGCTCTGTAGTGTGTAAAGTGTTCGTTCCTGGAGAGCTACTAATTCAGATGCAAAACGCCTCAATTCAGCTCTGCAGAGGGTAAACAAGATGCAGGGTGCTTGAAATGCTTCCATGTCAATTAGGTCTTTTCAATGTTTGGAAAATGCTTGATTTCTGTATACAGTCCTTGTAAGTGGTTGATATTCAAACTGCACAGTTTGGTAATAAAATGCAATTTAACGCTTTTAAAAAGCCTAAATTTGGATTAACTTTATTTACAGTTGAAACCAGATGCTTTCAGAAATCTAATAAAAACACACAAACACACTTTTTTCTCTCTGTCTGAAGTTAAATCAGACTAAGCTTGTTTCAGGTAAGTTTTATAGAGCTAAATCGGGGCCATAAAGTTTGCTCAAAAATGTCTGTTTTAAAACTGGAAAAAATTTCAACACTACTTTTTTTTTAAATTTTAATAAAAATGTGCAAACTTGTTTTCAGGTGAGTTGTATGGAGCTAAATTTAAAAAATGTCTGTTTTGAAACTGGAACTAAAAATTTGAAACTGAAAAAAAAACGTAAAAACTACCTGTTTTTCTCGTCTTATTTTTTTCCGGTTTATTATTTTTCTTAGTTACAAATTTTTTTATTTTTTTCAGTTTCACAATTATTTTCCACGTTCAAATCTCTTTGTTTTTTTAGTTAAAAATAAAAATTGGCTGACTTTATGGCCCCAATTTAGCTTCATATAGTTCTAAAAAACCAAACTTCCCTTAAAAATGCTTGAAAAGTTTTTGAATTTTACTGTGGGAAAAGTGTATGAACCCTGTATATAATTGAGGTTTGTTGCAGCAGAGATGCTTCCAAAAGTTGCAGAACAGTAGCTCTCCTTGACTGGAGTTGGTCATTCCTGTTTTAGATAAACGCCGCCATGTCGTCCTTGCTTTAGTTCTTGTTAAGTCTTGGTTTTTATCCAAAGTTTGAAAGGAGAGCAGCTTTAATGCAACTTATCTTTGAATTTCTCCTCATTAGAGACATAATCAACAGCTTCAATATGAAAAACGTTGTCCTCCGGATCTTTGAAGATTTTGCATCAGCCTGGCCGTGGATTCTAGTGTGAGTTTTAGCTGAGCTGCACCAATTGCACATTTTACCACTTTGTTTTAGAAACCGTCTTAGACTAACACAATTTCACTTTCCAGATGTGAGTTTAGTATTACAGGTTCCCTTTAAATGTAACATTTTGGACGTTTTTGTACTTCCATATGGGTCTCGGCTGTTTCCAGAAACACCCAGCCATTTCTGACAATAAGTTAATGTTTTTTTTGTTATCTGAAAAAAAAGCAGTTTCAAAAACTAGTCGCATTCCAAGGCACTGTGCCGTTACCTAGCAACCCCAGTCCATCACCTAGCAACCAAGCAGAGCTTCAGCATGTTTGTTCAGCTGGTTTTACTGCTGTTTGTGCTGATTCAGTTCATTTTTAAATAACAAAATAAACATTTTATTGCCCAAGATTCTAAAACACGGTATTCCTTTAGTGTATGTTTGATAATTTGTGACAAAAGATGAGACCGCAGTCAGCAAATGGCCTTTTTTGAGTTTTTAATCCAGGGGTGTCGAACTCATCTTTGTTTTGGGCCAAATCAAAATCATTAATGCTCTTAAAGGCCTGGTTGTGCCAGAATGTGTTGATAAAAACCTGTTCACCAAACTTAAATTATCAATGAATTCTTAAGATTAAATAAAATTATTTAATTTCAGTCCCTCCAGGATTTTGTTTGGGTTACTAATTTGGAAATATTTTTGCTTATTTATGACGGTAAATGCGACTTTTTATTACTTACTGGTTTTAGTGGTTTGGTGG
>NW_006800330.1:479062-490857 GCF_000485575.1 Poecilia formosa
CGATTACTAAATTAGTTGACAATTATTTATAATAATCAATTTGTCACGATTTCAGCTGCACTACTCGTCATTGATGTGACACCCTCTGTAGTTTCCACACATAAAGTAATAAAAACATGGACATAACGCAACTGGAAAATTACAAATAAAAACTAGAATGAAATAAAATAAAAAAGAATTGCAGTTTTTTTGTTTCATTTTATTAATCTTTAGGAGAATTAAGTATTTTTCTTGAAATAAATTCATCTTTTAAGCTTTGCTCTCCTGTTGTCTTGTTGGTAACTGGTTTCCTCCTGCTGCTCCTGTCTGTGTAACTGGTTTTAGTGGTTTGGTGGTAGCCATGGTGGTCAGTCTGCTGTTCCTGCTGCTGCTGAGGTTCATCGCTCCAGTGATGATCTGGCTGATCATCATCGGACTCCTGGCATCTGGTGCTTACGGTAAAAATTCAGCTGCTTTCATATTTACAGCACTATTGTTGTCTTGTAGCTAACGGCTAACGGCCGTTAGCTACAAGAAAGGGTTTTTTTTTCATTGCTGTTGTGATTTTAAGCTGTTTTTCTAAATTTTAACTTCCATTTCTTACGATGTTTTGATTAATCCCTAATTTTCCAACGCAGGAATCTGGCACTGCTACTGGGAATACGATAACTACAAACAACAGTCTGCAAGCATCACTGACATCGGATTCACCACTAACTTTCAGACTTATCTGCAAGTCCAGGAGACCTGGCTGGCCATTTGTAAGATTAGTTTTGTTTTAATCCAAATGCGTTTTCCATTTTCAGTTAATTCTCAGTTTTTAAGAAAATTGTTGAGGTTTTGGGTCAGTAGGAAACTGATGAGATCAATAAACTGATGGAAAAGTCTGGAACAAATGACTATAATTGTTAGTTGCGGTTCTAATCTGCTTTTATTGCTAGCATCTACTTTCTTCAGCAGTGTTGTGAAAAATCTCCTTAAAGATGTTTTCTGTTCATTCTTTTTTTAAAATGAGATTCCCTGAGTAAATAATAAAAAAAAAAAAGCAGATTTCAAATTACGGGACAAAAGCTACAGTTTTATTAATGATGCTTGTTGAATGAGCAGCTGTGAGTGATTGGTGTGGATAATTTCTCTGACCCTCAGTGATAGTCCTCTGTGTGGTGGAAGTCATCATCCTCCTCACCGTCATCTTCCTCAGAACCAGAATCCTGATAGCGATCGCTCTCATTCAGGAGTCCAGCAGGTGAGTCGAATCACAACTGGAAATCAGTAAAATGGCGGGAAAAAAAGCAATAGAAAACCTGTTCAAGGTATAACTGGAGTTATATTTTTTTTACCCGGTGCTTGTGCGCCCCATTTCTATTGCTGCCCTGGGTGACTGTCAATAACTGCGTTTCCACTGACCATCTATAACCCGTCTGTTCGTCTCAGGTCCAGTAGGTTGATTTCACGACTGACACATTCAGGTTCATTGTGTTTATTCTAACAAAAGAGGAAATCTAGATGGTGGTTAACATCAGTCCAGCAGCTTCTGCCCCTATATATTAAATAAAATGTAATAAATAACCCTAAATAAACTACAAAACAATAGCTCCCGATGAGCAGTTGGCAGCAGTTAGCATTTTTAACCCTCTCAAAACAAAATTAAGCAAAACATAGCAAAATCACTCATGAAACACTGTATATGATTCAATTTGTCTAAAATGTATGTTAAAAAATATTTGTAAAGAAAACACAGAGCTGATTCTAATACATACCAGTTACCAACGGCAACAGAAAAAAGGGGGAGGAGCTGTCAGTTACTGGTTGCTATGGTAACCACCAACTGCCAAGAGCAGCGCAACAGAACTGAAAACACCAATAAATGTCTGGAGAAACGACTTGTTGACTAAACAATATACATTCAGACAGTAAACAAGCAAATGTAATATTGTTGAAATAAAACATGTTACACATGCGATTGCTCAAATTGGAACTACGAAAATAAATCTTCTTTATAGAAACCTGGCAATGTTGATTAGAGAGTTTTTTGTGTGTTTTTTTAGCATGAACAAGCTTATTCATGTGATTTTTTTTTTGTTGTAATTTTATTTAATTATTAAATTGCATTTCTTATTTCATGAAAACACATTTGCAAAATTGTTTTATTTTTGACATTAGTGGAATATTAACAAAGTTTTGTGCATATTTGTAATGGAAACGCAGCCTGTGATGCCCATCACAAAACCCTCTTCTGATTGAGCTGCTTCGATTCAAGATGCACAAACAGAACATGTTGTTTTTATAAAGATGTTTGTTTTTGAGACATTAACTCCTGTTTATTACCTGCAGAGCGATTGGTCACATGATGTCTTCCCTGGCGTTCCCATTGGTCACATTTGTTCTGCTGCTGGTCTGCGTCTCCTACTGGGGCGCCACCGCGATGTATCCTTTAACTTTACTAAAGCAATCAGTTAATCATTTACTAAATTAGTTCACTAAATAATTTATGAATCGTGATAAATCATTCCAGTCCTAAATATTTTTCATTTTTATCATTAAAATACCAAAATTTCCTCTTTGTTTTGCTCTGTCTGATAATATAATTTGAAAATGTTAAATGATTGATGTTTTTATCAGTTACTCAGTACTTTTACTTGAGTAAAATTTTTGTATGCCCTCCTTTGGCTACTGTCAGTGGAGGTGGGCAGAGTATGAACTCTAACTTGAGTACAACTGCTTCAACACATTTTTACTCAAGTGACAGTAAAAAGTTGCCATCTAAGAAAGTTCTCAAGAGTAAAAAGGTGTTTGGTAAAAAGTCTACTCGAATACTGAGTAACTCGACCATTTTAATATTTAAAAATTACATCATCAGACAGAACAAAATATAAAGTTAAGTGGAAATTTTGGTATTTTAAGGACGGACCTGAATTTGTCATAAAAGTAAAAATTCAGGTAAAATAAAATGGTTCCAAATCAGTTTTTTTTTTTCAATATAAAACTTACAAAACTTTAACAAAAACTGCAGGTTTATGTTTGTTTATGGTGAAGCTTTGGTTAAAACATGTTAGTTTTTTATTCAATGGGTAGAAAATCCAGAAATTTTACTCAAGAGTAGAAATACTTCTTAATAAAATGATTCAAGTAAAAGTTTTTTACTACTACAGCGTAGTAAAAAGTTCCTAAAAGTGAATATTTTCAGAAACGTTACTCCAGTAAATGTAACTGAGTAGATGTAGCTAGTTACTGCCCGGCTCTGACCGTTGGGCTCCAGTGTTTGTTTTGGCTGAACTGGGACCTGCAGATACTTGGCCACGTCAGGAGAGCCCATCTACAAAGTGGTGGCTCTAAATTCGTCGCACGGCGGCTGTTCGAGCATCACCGGCAACGTGACCTGTGACCCTCAGGTTGAACCATGACCTCATACGTTTTCAGTACAGGGATAATCTCATCACTAACTTCTCTCTGGCTTGCTGTCAGACTTTCAACTCATCACATTACCCAGAGTGCCCTTCAGCCAGCTGCATCTTCATCAGCTACAACGAGGAAGGTCTCTTCCAGAAGAACATGTTCAACCTGCAGATTTACAACGCGGTGGCCTTCCTCTGGTGCGTGAACTTCGTCATCGCCCTGGGGCAGTGCACGCTGGCGGGGGCCTTCGCCTCCTACTACTGGGCCTTCACCAAGCCGGACGACATCCCCATGTTTCCTGTGGGTGCCAGCTTTTTGCGGACACTCAGGTAATGTAAAGAGTTTAGTTATTTAGATTTCTGCGACTGAAAGTGAGATTGTAATCCATTTATAGTTTAGCGACGTTAAATTATTATTCCTCTAAAGTAAAAGAAACATTAAAGCTCCATCTGATGTTTTCATCAGGTTTTACAATCTGTTTTATTTAAATGTTAGACTGTGTGCTCAGAAACAGTGTTGTTTTTCTGTTTTTATCTGGAAAAATGGCCCACCACTCAGAGCGCTAAGAGGTACGGGGCGTCCCAAGAACCTAGTTAAAAAAGAAAACAAAAAAAAAACTTAAATGTAAACCTTAAATGCAAAACCACAAAATCTTACCAAGTATTTTTGGTTTAGTTTCTGAAAACACTTGCAATAAGACAAAAATAACTTGCAAGTAACTTTTGTCAAGATATAGCAGCTTTTTTAAGTCAATAATTCCTTAATATTAATCTTAAAAAATTTAACACTTCCAATTTCATGTTATTTTACTTGTAACAAGACATTTTTCCTGTTATAAATGAAATAATCTGTCAGTGGGGCACTGTGCTCTTACCTAGCAACCCCAGTTGTCGCCTGGCAACCCAAGAAGAGCTCCAGCACATTTGGTCAGCTGGTCTTACTGCCTTACAATGGCTGCTGGAAAAGACAAGTGTTTTGTTGTTGACAACTTACCATCCAGAAACGACTTGCTCCATTCTTGTTGTCTGTGCAGGAGGCTCTACTAATGCTTTTCAAAGATGCATAATTCCTCATCTGATTGCAGCCATTTTCACATTTGAGTGTAAATGTTGAGTTGGGGCGGCGTGGCCAGCAGCAGCTTGTTTGGATTTAAAGTGACAGGACGCCCTAGAACAGCTCATTCTGGAAGGAGGCAGAGCTGAGCAGACTAAAATCTAATTATTTAAGAATAATTTGGTGTCAAAAATGTAACAAACATGTGTTGCCCATAAATCTATCTTAACCTGTTCAAGACGTCATAGGTCACTATGATTTGTTAGATTTATTTTGCAAAATGTTTTACTGCGCTAAACCTTGACCCGCTGTGGTCACCATGTTTCCTTTCTGGTTATATTCTCATTTAAACTGGGATCTGTGATGTTTATTCTGTATTGTAGGTACCATGTTGGCTCTCTCGCCTTCGGTTCTTTAATCCTGACGCTGGTTCAAATCGTGAGGATTATACTGGAGTACATCGACCACAAGACCAAATGTAAGTCCATTTCAGCTGATTTAAAATGTTAAGATGGGCAATGTGCTGTAAATAAATAGCTTTAGATGAGAATGAAACAGATTTTTGTTTTTGAGGGACTGTTCAAAAGTTTAATGTCTCATTTCCAGCGGCTCAAAACCCTTGTGCCCGTTTTGTCCTCTGCTGCTTAAAATGCTGCTTCTGGTGTCTGGAGAAGTTCATAAAGTTCATCAACAGGAACGCCTACATCATGGTGAGGAATCAGCTCACTCAGTAACGCAGAAATATCAGACAATACCAGGAAAAACTGATAATGTTTCCTAAATATTTCTTCTTTTTTTTTTTTGTCAGATTGCTATTTATGGGAAGAACTTCTGTGTCTCAGCCAAAAACGCTTTCAGTCTGCTCATGAGAAACATCATAAGGTTTGTGGTGTGGCCTCGTTAAAGTGATCAGATCGTTTCCGTCCTCTGCAGTCGTTTGTGACACGGTTCTGGTTTTATGTTTCCTCCTCCTCACAGGGTGGTGGTGCTCGATAAAGTGACCGACATTCTGCTGTTCTTTGGAAAACTGCTTGTGGTTGGAGGAGTAGGTGAGGAAATGGATTCTGTTTTCAAAAACACAAAATCTTATCAAGTAGTTTTGTTTAGTTTCACATTTAAACACTCAGTTTACTTGAAATAAGGCAAAACTAACTTACAGTTAACTTTTAAGGAAGATGTAGAAGCTTGTTTTTAGAAAATAATTCCTTAATACTGATTTTATTGTTTATGACTTTGTTCCCATGTTATAAGTGAAATAAATGGAGCTTGTACTTTTGGTCATTGTTCAGGAATTACTTCCTTAAAACAAGCTCTTATATTTCACAGAAATGTTAATTGTAAGTAAATAATGTGTCCCTGCAAGAACTAAAAATGTTAAGTGTTGTTTATTTTCCTCTTCAGGTGTTTTGTCGTTCTTTTTCTTCTCTGGGCGGATCAAACTCCCAGGCGACACATTTCGCTCTGAAACTCTCAACTACTACTGGATGCCAATTATTGTGAGCTGATGATCACTCTATTGTCTATCATTAACCACCCAGCTGTATTTTATATTTATCCATGTATGTTCATGTTGTTTCAGACTGTGGTGTTTGGTAGCTACCTCATAGCTCACGGTTTCTTCAGCGTCTACAGCATGTGTGTCGACACGCTCTTCCTCTGCTTCTGTGAGTAAATCACTACTGTACTGTCAACAGTTATTACCACAGAGAAATATCTCGCTAGCTAGCTAGCTAACCTTACCTAACCAAGGTAAGGTTAGGTAAGGTTAGCTTGGCTAGTTAGCTGACATGGGTTAGCTAACCTAGGTTAGCTTAGTTAGCTAGGTTAGCTAAAAGAAAATAACTTTTCGTTTAATCCCGCCTGCACGCAGCAAAAACATAAAATGCTACCAATTATTTTTGTTCTACTTTTTAGTGCAAATATCTTATTAAACTTGTGGTGTATTTATAAACTAAGATATAGGACCTTGTTTTAAGTAAATAATTCCTTAATATTGATGAAAAAGTTAAATGTTTTGCCACACTGTAAGTGAAATAATCTGCCAGTGGAACTTTTTCATTAATACTAATTATTAGCTCAAAACAAGCTCCTATGTCTTGCAGAAAAACTACTTGCAAGTTAGTTTGATCTTATTTCAAATATAATAAGATATTTGCACTACAAACTACATTTGGTAAGAATTTGTTTTTGCAGTGCATCTACAATCAGGACAATAATTTAATTCAATGAAATGTTTAAAATAATCACAAATGTTATAAATAAGGCCGACGTAGAAAGGATAGAAAACTGAGAGGTGTATTTATTCTAAGACCAGTAGAGGGCGCTGTTTACTATTAGTAGCTGATTAAAACTGGACTGTTGTTCTCACAGTGGAGGATCTGGAGCGTAACAATGGATCCCTGCAGAAGCCGTATTTCATGTCCAGAAACCTCATGAAGATCCTCAACAAATCCAACAAACAGGCAAAATGAGGAAGACGTCTCTCTTCTTCTGCTCCCTTTAATTAGCCCGCTGTGCTTTATTCCCCCTCCTAAATACGTTTACCAAAGTTAAAATGCTTTTTGCACCTTTTTAGTTTTTCATGTTTGTGAAATCCTAATATTAACTGTCTAATTATGTGTTTTATTCTGTCTGAATATAGTTTCTAATTTCCACGTTTCTTTTACTTTAAGTGACCTTCTCCAGTTTTTATTTGCTCAGATAAACAGCTTTTAATGTGACATTTAAAATCACATCAACTCCATTGTTGTGATTTTTATTTATAGGAAAGAAGGGATAGAAAAGTTTTAAATATTTTAAAAAAATATTTTATACACTGTACTGTATTTTATGCATTTGATTGCAATAAGAATTGTACAATAAAATTGTAAATAATGTTTCAGTCTACTTTTAAGAAGCCTTTTCTTTTTTCCAGTCCTGAAGTTTTAACATTTGATAACACTGACCAAATCAATCTGTTACTTTTTCCACATAGACCTGAGCCTTAAAATATCCCATAAGCAGTAAATTTGTTTTCCTTATTACTATGAAAATATTAACAATTAATCATGATGAAGCAATTTAGTACAAATTTTTTACAGTATAGACCAAAAAATGCAATTTTCTGAAAGAACACAGACAGAGCAGTAATTAATCCAAAACTGTTCAAATACAACATATACATTTCACATTTAAGATAAAAAAAAACCTTATTTGTAAATATCTTCTACTTTGAACTCAAGTGGAATAGTTTTAGCTTTACTTGGTTCAAATTCTGTAAAAAAACAAACAAGCTATTATCTTTTGCTATTAATTATTAATTGGTTAATGCAAAAATAATCAATTGGCTCTGAACAGAAAAGGCTGAGCTTTTCATATTAAGTATTTTTTCAGTTGTAGATTCATCCTTTGTGACAAATGATCAAGCTTACACTAAAGCAATGTTATTACATTTTATGCAGTAAAATATTCTTTTTTAAGAATTAAATTGTCTTCATGTATTTCTAATATGCGATAAACAGGTGGTTAAATAAAAATTCTGCAAAATGTGCCAATTTCTTTTATATGCAATTAATCGTCAGAATATTCAATAAAATGAAAACTTAGTTGTATCCATAGAAAATATAAATGACTATAAAACAAAACCGCTTCTTAAAGTCCTGTAGAAAAGTCAGGTTTTTCTTTTAAATCAGACACAAAGCAAACATTTCAATCAACTTTAATCTCCAGGAACATTTGGTTTTTCCACAACAGTCTCCATTTGCATTGTGGCCTCAGCCACCTGTTTAAGTGTCACATTAGACCCTCGGTACAAAGAGTCGCTCCGACAGACAAAATACGTAAGACAAGAACGAGGCCCGGTGGCGGTGGAAGGACAGCCTGTCCTTCAGATGACCTTCAGTTTCTTTTCTGACTCTGGCAGGAACATAGAAGACTTGATTCATGGTTTAAACACAATCTCCTGATGCAACAGGTTAGAAAACTGCAACTAGAGGTGCACCATCAGTTTGGCCAATTTATTCCCTTAATCAGCAGGTCAAATACTAATACTATTAAGTGCACTAAAACTCAGAACTCTGAGTTTAATTAAAGTCGGATAAAGGTTTACACTTCAAAAACACAAAGTCTTACCAAGATTGTCTAGTTTCTAGGTCAAATATCTTAGCACGCCTGAAATAAGACAAAACTTCACAAGCAACTTTTTAGGAAAATCGTTTGTTTGAAGCTGGAGCATGCTGGAACTCCCCCTTGGGTTGCTAGGCAACGGGCAGAGCTCTGCTGGGGTTGCTAGGTAACGGTGTAGCGCCAGTTGATTTTGACTCAACACAGTGAACAGGCTCCACTGGCAGATTATTTAACTTATAACAGATGAAAATATCTTACAATGAATGAAATAATCTGCCAGTGGAACTACAACTGTTTTTTAAAATCGATATTAATGAATTATCGACTAAAAACAAACTCATGACTTGCCGAGATGTTACTTTGAAAGTTTTATTTCAAACGTACCAAACTATTTACTCTAGAAACTAGACCAAAGATAATTGGTAAGATTTCATAAGTGAAGGTAATATTCTGCTTCATATTGTCATTACCTAAGATGATTTAATTTTCCTGTGGGATAAATAAAGTATTTAATTTGAATTTTAAAAAGAAAAATGAAACCTGAAGCACCTTTTAAAAAAACAGATTGGTATTGGGTGGAAAAAAATGTGTTACTATAAAGATTGGGCTTATTTTTTATTATTTTTCTCTCTTTTTTTTTTTTACAGATTTTGTCAGTTATTTGTCCAGGAAAAGTGAAACTTCAGTTCATCATTCACATCAATAGGGAAAGTCTGTTTTTTGTTTTAGAAGCAGAATCATAAGACTTTCACGTCTGAGCAATCGTCTGTAGCTCCCCGAAACACATGAACAGCATTTACAATATTCATATATACAAATATATTAAGTATACACACACACAGATAAAACAAAACAAGACATAAGTGTTTCATAATCGCTCTGTTTCAGGGGGAAAAGTCCAAAGAACTCATTTATTCTGCAAAAGTCCTGTGAGTGGCACCTTTAAGATTTCAGTGGATCCGTTCTGAAATAAAACTGTGTTGCATTCTGGGGGAAAAAAAACACACAGAAAAAAACAAAAAGACACCAGACGTTAAGGACAGCTCCATCCTCAGGTGACCTCACAGTGTAATGGCAGTTTAAGACGAATGTAAATAAACTTACTCCCGTTCCTTCCACCTTACAGATACTGAATATAGAAACCAAGAAGAAGGTTTACCCATCCCGGCTGTTTCTGCTGCATCAGCTAAAAACTTTTAATACTGTCACCAAACTCTGTGCTGACAACTACAGAGGTGGCCCTAGATTACTTGGGGTCAGAGGTCAGCAACCTGTGGCTCTGACTTTGACCTGAAACGGTAAAGAACAGAGTTAAAAATTAAAAAAAGGCAAGGTTGCCGACTCCTGCTCTGGATTGTGATTTATTTTGTTGCATAAACAACATTCACTGCAAAAACATAAAATAACACCAAGTATTTATAGTTTAGTTTATACAGGAAAATATCTCAGTACACTTGAAATAAGACAAAACTAAGTTAAAGTAACTTTTTAGGAAGGAATTGTTTTATGTCAATTCCTAAATATTAAAAAAAAGCCATTTCCACAAGCAGATTATTTCACTTTCCAGTTTATAACAAATAATCTGACAGGAAGTTGCACTTTTTCATGAATATTGAGGAATTATTCACTTAAAAAAAGATTTTGCGTTGCGCAGAAAACGTTACTTGTCGTCTTATTTCAATTGTATAAATATATTAGCATTAAAAAGTAGACCAAAAATCATTTCCCATATTATAAGCTATAATGAGGCTTATAATATTTGTTATCTGTGTAAAATGTTTTGTTCCACTGGCAGATTAGTTCAGACACACATTTTTCCCATGAAATAAATGAAATAATCTGCTACTAGAACTCGTACTTTATCATCATCAAGGAATTATTTACTCAAATCAAGCTCCTATATCTTGCTGAAAAGTTTCTTGTAAATTACTTTGTCTTATTTCAAGTGTGCCAAGAAATCTGCATTAGAAATTAGACAATAATACTTGGTAAGATTTTGTGTTTTTACAGTGTTAACACAGCAGGTGTGTGTCAGTGTGTGTGTTGGGGGCGGAGTGGAGGAGAAAACCTGTATTTCTTGACTCTCAGCAGCTTTTTCTCAGGTTACATAATGAAAATCATGTGTGAGTGTGTGTGTGTGTGTGTGTGTGCGCGCGCTAGTGTCTCCAGTCTTGTTTTTATTTTTATACGGTCGTCGTCATCAGACGCTCAGCAGCCAGAAGAAGAAGATGATGGCGACGAACAGGAAGAGGGAGTCCTGCCAGTTGTTGTTGTTGTTGCCGTTGTTAAGGTTACCGTTGGCTTGGTGATCCCCTACATACTGGTCTGAGCAGAGACGGGAGATTATAAGGAAGCTTTGTCCCTTTAAAACTTTACATTTACACATAATCGATGCACCTTTCCTAACCACAACTTTAATGTGCTTTATTGTGCAGCAGACCAACAGAATTAGTGCAGTTAGGTCATAATAATGCGTGTTCATCCTCCCCAAAAACAGAATCAAACTTTAATTTCTAACAGATATTTAATACTGGAACTGGAAAGTATTTTAATTATTCAACCAAAACAACAAGTAAGATGGACAATCGTGTCTCTAAACAAAATTTATTTTTGATTTATTTCCAAACCCTCAAAAAGGAAAAAAAAGTTACACTTTCCCGCTGTATTCTGGTCATATGACCTTAGTGTAATATTTACATCCTTAGTTTTTATAAATCCAGTAACTTAATTTCTGGTGAGAAACGATCCAGGTAAAGTGTGAATTGATTGTTTTGATTCGTGTTTACCTGCTCTGTGGAAGGGGTCGTTGGCGTTGAAGACTGTGGTGAAAAAGCCGAAGGGGAACGCTCCGATCCCGAAAGACATGTGGAAGCCCGTTTCTCCAAAACCGGGGAACATCTGGGCGCAGACAGGAAACCCTTTGGTCAACTTATCACGTTTTTAGGGTAAATGATCTGCTAACGTAAGAAGAAAAACGGCGTCTCACCCCTCCTCTGCTTTCAGGCTCGGTTCTCTGTCCCTGAGGCCGAGGCGGAGTTTTCAACCTGAGAAGAGCAAAAGCAACATTTTGCCGGAAGTGACCTAAATCCATTTATTCCTTCTCAATGCGACATGCATCTGATCTTTTTATCAGTCTGAACAACGCAGATCGAAGTTTTTCAACCCAGGCCACTTGGATACGCGGGTCCTAAACATGACACGAATGTGACTTGAGTCTGAACGGCCAGGTTGCATTAGTTCCATAGACATAAGAGTAGACCCCG
>NW_006800330.1:491482-504823 GCF_000485575.1 Poecilia formosa
ATTTGTGCCATTATTAATCTTTATTTATTAGTGTTTGTATAGTTATATAAAATATGTATTGATATTGATATTACTAAATAATTTATTAAATAAATTATGAACGGCTGTGTGCTTTGTAATATGCTCTTCATACATCGATATCAGAATATTCCATTCCTATTCTATTGTTATAGCCACTAAGCATATTTAAATATGATGAACTATGTATTAAAAACATACTTAAATAATACAATTGTTTATAAATGTTGCTTTGATGTTTGAATATGGTTTACAGTAACAAAAAAGTGTGTTATGAATGATTAAATGCGCTGATACGTCATTGTGCCTGTTAAACACATAACGCTGAGTGGAGCGGTGTACCGCTCCAAGATGGCCGCCCTAAATCTCGTCAGCGACAATAGGTCCTGACGAGGACCTATTGTCCTGACGAGGACCGCTCTCGCCAGGACCGATTAATATGAATTAATCATTATGTCTATGATTAATTCGACCTGAACGTCATTGATACTCGACAAAACGTCACTATTCTGGGACCGCAAATAGAAAAACAACGGCCACAGCGGACTATAATGAGGATTAACTTGTTAATGTGCTGACTCTGGTCGGATAAAAACTAAAATTGCAAGGTACGCTACACATTAGCATCCATGTTTACTTCCGTAAACAACTTCTTCTTCTTCTTCTTCTTCTTCTTCTTCTTCTTCATGGCTCTTGGCAAAACACTGAGCACGCTCTCTGCGTGTGACGTCACTGCGCATGCGAGACACTTTCAGGTTGTTTGCTATTGGGAGATCAGATACAAGTCGCATACCGTATATTTTAGAAATGTGAACGACCACAAAACAAAAAGAAAAAACGGAATTGAGCATTAAAGTATGCGGTGTGAACGTAGCCAAAATATGCTCTCACAGCGGTTCTGATCAGAACCGAACAAGGACCGGACCGGAGACATACCTGGGGTCCTCCTGGCTGGAGCTCCCTCTGCCGTACAGCGGGATGACTTTCTCCCTGCTAATGCCCGCCTTGCAGACGGGACACTGTTGCCTGCTGGGCCGCGTCTCCAACCACTGAAAACGAAGAAGAAGGAAAACAAGAAGAAACCTCGTTTAAAAGAGACAATTTGGCAGAAAACTTAAAAACGATGCATTAATCGAGTTAAATGTCAGGAAAAATTTGAAGATTTCAATTGAAATATTGTTTTTATTTAGTTAAATCGATGTGGAATCAAGGGACAGTTTATAGATTTTATGGATAGCAGTTTTGGTACATTTGGACTTCAATTGTAATTTATAGGCAGCAGTTAGTTAGAGGATAAAATATTACAACATGTGAACATTAGATTTTCATAGCAACTTTCTTCACTTGGATTTGAGTCTTTGGGATTTTTCCACAAATCCGCACCATTTAAAAAAAAGATATTTATCCACCTGTTTGTGTGTAATTGGGTGTAAAAGAGTCAACAAAGCAGGTACTTACTTGATGAAGGCAGGGCCAGCTGCAGAGGCAGAAATAAACAAAGATTAGTTCCAAGAATGTCCTTTTCTCTAAATGCTCAGATCAACATTCCTGCAGGAAATTCATGTTAAGCGTCAGATTAGAGGCGATGAGGGGAAAAAACCCTGCAGAATAGATGTGTTTTGTTAAAGTCGCTCCTGCTGCCTGTTTGGTTTAATGCTGATTTCCTGACCTGCTGCTTCAATGTGTGGGGAAACGCTGAGGGAAAAACTCTCTGGACAGATTTAGGGTCTGGATGAGGATGAAAATTTGAATATTCCTCTAGTTTTTAATGTTTCTGCTGGAATGATACAGAAACAAGCATCTAAATAAAAAAATACAAAGAAGGTGAATTTTTTTTTGAAGATTTGATTTTTGTAAATCATGATTTTGAGCGCGCCTGAGGCGGCCATCTTGTTTACAGCTCCCATTGTCAACTCTACGACAAAATGCTTGTTTTTTTTTAACAAGATTAAAAAATTATATGACAATAAAGTCAAACTAATACGAGAATTAGGCCTTAATATTACCAGAATAAAGTTGTAATATTTGGAGAATAAACTCCAACATAAAGTATTTATTAAAGCTTTTTTTCTCATCAAAATGGTTTTTCGTAATTTAAGACAATCTTCTTATAAAAGAGGGGAAACAACTCGCACTTAATCGATTAAAGTTTTTGGGAATATAAGTATGTTTGGTTTTTATTCGTAGTATTTATCTTTCTTTTTTACTGCCAATCCTTTTATTATTTTTTTTTTAAATCAAACTGTTTTATCACACATCTATCCATGATGCTGTAATTGTTGTGAAACACTTCGGTCAGCTGAGGTTGTTGTAAATGTGCCACAAAATAAACATTAACTTGACTAAAATTTTGTGTTTATTCTGCGAATACTTTCTTTGTTCTTGGACCCGACTCAGAGGGGAAAACTTTGGCTAAAAATAGTCAGAATTGGGTCAGGTGTGTAACCGAGAGCAGAACGTCGCCTGCACCTGCTGCTGCGTTTGCAGGAAGTCTGCTGGAGGAAATCAGCCACAACTTTACTGACCAAAACCAGGCAAATCTGTTATGTTTATATTTTTAAACTCCAACTTCTTTAATAAAACAAGAATTTGTGTTTATTTACGGGGATATAGTGATAATATTAGCAGAGGAGAAACAATTTTACCTGAAAAAACCTTAAAATTACATGAACAAAGTTGTTTTAATGAGAAAAACTTAATTATCAAGATGTTTTTGTGATCATTTCAAAGTCCTGATACTGAAACCAATCTGATGCTGGAATGTTAAAAGGTGAAGTATTTCTATGAAGTGTTAAGACTTATCTTTAAAACTTGTACTAAAGTGTAACTTCACAATATGCTCAACATTCTTCAGTTTAATTTGATTTTTTTGTGTTAACTTCTCATAAAATTACAATATTTTCCTAATATTACGACATTATTCTGACAATATTATGACTTTACATTAAAGCAATAAAATTGTAGCCCTTTTCTAGTATTTTGGTAAAAATTTGACCTGAATTCAAAGTTCAAATAAAAATAAGCATTAAACAAGCTTGTCAAACAAAATGGCCTCCCAAAGAGTGCTTTGACAAAAAAAAATCCCTATTTATCAAAAAATTAAATCTTCAAAAATAAAAAATTTGATCAACTGATTAAACTGATTGTAGGAATACAACTGAAAAAGAAAGTTATGATGAGGGAAACGGGCTGAGAAAAACTCCTCATGCACAACTGACGCAGGTTTTTTCCCCTCTAAGCGGTTCAGCCGCCCCCTGTTGGAATGGCGCCCTGGGTGGTGAGTCATACAGGCAGCAAAAGCAGCTAATTTTAAACATAATCTCATAAAACTATATTTTAATAAATGTGAACAGTCGTGGAAGACCTCATACTTTGGATGTAGGTCTAAAATAACAAAATACTCTGTCCATCATGTATTTCTGCTCATGTTGAGCCTGAGAAGTCGACGTTAATGAGTTGGTCGAGTTAAACCTGCAACAGGATGTTTATTACATCAACAGGAACTTAAAAGGTGGCGCTACTTTCGTTTCCAAGCTGAGACTGTTGATGCTGTTTTGCGATTTTGGAACCGCGCGACTCTTCCTAATGCATCCTAAGACAATTTAAAGCTGATGGAGCTGATATGATGGGTGAGTTTAAGCATCTTGGCTGAATTCTGCATGTTTCAGTGTTTTCTTAAAGGTTTGTATCGCAGGTCCATCGGTACAGTATGGCGTATTCCCTAAGACCTTCAGCCTGAAGGTCGTTTCCACGCGACTCCTTCGTGAGGTAAACTTATATTAAGCAACTCGGTTCATGACCGACTGGCAGGACTTGTTTGGTTTTTGTTTTTTCCTTCACTTTCATAACCACAAAAACATTCAGGACTGATGATCCACCTGACCTGAAGTGACCTCAGAACCAAACGTGCTGCTGAAAACAAACTACTGAACTCTGGACTCTGATTAAAAAATATGAACAACTTAGTGAAGTTTTAAAAGTACAACAAATGCTTGTTTTAGTTATTTTTCAAGTTTTTGTCATGGAATAGTTGCTTTTATGAATGACTCGTTTTTATTTTATCGATTTTTTCCTGATCTGAGGCTGGAAACTGTGTGCCAATATGACTAGAAAATGAAAATATATGTTTTTTTTTATATTAAAACCTAAAGATAGGAATAAAATATCTACTATTTAAAGATTACAATTTTCTGCAGCAGATATTAGAAGTTATAAGAACGTAAAGTAATAGTTGTGGCTCTAAATCTGTTTTATGTCTCAAATTAAAATGAAACAGAATTTCTGAACATTTCTAATAAAAACGCAGCATGTTAGCCCCACTTGACTTAATGTGACTGTCTTAGTAAAATTAAATCTAAATGTCATTAATAGCAGATTGTAAGATGGACGACTCAACTTCCTGTTCCTATTTTTTAAAGTTTATTCTTTTTTCTGTTTCGTAAATAAGAAAATCGCTACTGGGATAAAGTATTGCTGCTATTCTTGCCCTAGTTTTATTGATTCTTTCAATTATTTAAATGTAAGTTTCAGAAAGAAGATGGATCAAATGTGCTTCAAATTATTTGTGTCAAAATGTTTATTTTCTCACATTTCTAACAATATTTGCTCAGGTTTGGTTCAGACTAGTTGTGTCCCTAAAATGTTTGCTACTGATTGGTTTATTAAATAAAAATGCAAAAATTGTTTTACTTTATTTTTTTCCTGCTCAACAATAAATAAAAATTTCATCTAATATGTATATAACTGAATATCCAAAATATAAAAAGTGCTTTAGACGGTTGTCTTTTTAGAAAATAAATAAATAAATGTTTTTGGGTCATCAATTGTTTTCTATTTTGTTGGCCAAACGTTTTACAATTCTTGAATTTTTGTCAAAAAACAAAATAATTTAAGGGCCAAAAATGTCCCCAGAACTTTAGATACCGACATAAAAATGTATTGATAATTATATGTAAGACATGTGACACTGTGTGAGGTGAGAAAAAGGCTTTATTGTGTTTTACTTGCAGAAATCAGTGACGCTTCTCTTCCTTTTTAGAAGACAAAGAGATGAGCAGCTGCTTCTCAACTGCAGCTTTTTTCTGTTAATATTTAAATGTATTAGAGAGGAGTCAAACTGTTGAAATCATCAAGTTTTTCTAACATGAAAGCATAACAGAGATGCTGATGTGCTAAATTTCTAGCTACAGTAACAGAAACCTCGATGTGTTTATTTGGTGACACAGAAACCAGCTGTAACTTAATTCAGTCTAAGAAAACATTTAAAGGATTTGAAGCTCAAACACAGACAGCAGAGCTGCTGAACTGATCTGCTCCTTCGTTAGTCGTATCTACGTTTATTCAAACCCAACGCTCCTGACTAATTAACACCGCGGCGGCGACGCAGTTTGCTGCACCAATGCAACGTTAATTTGAAGTTGCAGCAGGTGAGCTGACCCCGGCGGTTCTGCAGGCTGATGAGTTTCATCACAGTTTCATCACATTAAGCTCGACTTCCAAGAGCAGAGGGGATTAAAGCAACATGGCAACTGCATTACATCAGCACAAAACACAACGTACAAGAACACACACGTTACTGTAAATGTTGCACTAAGTATACATCCCACCCAGACACTGATCTTTAAGCAAAACATGAGAAAAATGAACCACTTTACTGCTCCTTTATTATTATTATTATTGATGCTTAGCTAAAGATTGAGTCAAAATTTTGTTTTAAAAGTTATAAGAATCACATTAGCTTCAGACTATTTGTCCTCCAGGTTAATATCTGTGATTAAATCTGAGCTTGAGTTCAACTTTTCAACCCTGAAACTGATTTTTTTTTTCCTTCTGTTGAGCAAAGCATTTTCAGAGGAGACAACGTCTGGAAAGTGAATCTGAAAATCTTGGTAACTATAAATAGAGCCACAACCTCCCGCTGGTACCCAGGTGGAGGAATGTGACTTTTCTTCTTCTTCTTCCTGGGATTATGATACCATTAGAGCTAACCCAGATCTGCTCCTGGGCCGTAATCTCCCTTCAGCCTTAACTGGAGCACAAGAACAGGCGCCGCATATGAATAGGAAACGCATCACTGAGCTGTTTTCACTTCGCACACATGGTTCGAAGGTTACATGTTGCGCAAGGTTAGCCTAACCTCAGATAAGAGAAAGTGCTAGAATGAAAGCTTTTCAAGGTGAAAAAGACTTTGAAAAGTTTATTTTAAACACCTACAGTTATAGAACAAAAATATGTTGATTTTATAAGAACATTGCAGCTGATTAATGCAGAAACTTGGACTTTCTGCTTTTATCTTTAACTGTAGATTATCTGAATGTTTTCGTAATGATTTACTTTTAATCTTTAGCTATGAAAGTGGACTTTTTTTTTAACCATTTATAATTCCTTTTTATTTTTGAAGTCTTCAGGAATTTAATTAACCATTATCAAAACATCTTTTTAAATAAACTTTAAATGCATTTTATCACCTTCAAAACTACATATAATCCAAATTAGTGAAATTATTATAATATTTTTCTTTTTACAAAGGATAAAAAATTTCCTTAATCGCAAAAACTAGCGTTTGATGAACATTTTTGGTCCTAATCATACGATGAGTCGAAACCACTTCCCTTCAAAGCTGATCACACGTTAACGCTGTAAAAATGCTAATCAAGAATGGAATGGGTATTTAAAACGTTTCTCGGGAAAAAGCTGAGTTTTGATAAAAAAAAAAAAAAAAAAATCTAAACAAAACGGACAAAAACAAAACTCGTAAGCCATCTTGGCAGCAGTCAGACAACAAGCTGATAAAACGGGCCATAATGGGGCGTGACTCCGCCGCTAGCAGCCACACAAACAACGGTTTACGGAGGCCGCGCAAACGGCCAAACTACTCCCAAACAACAACAAACCACCAACTCCTACCAGAATAAGTGGCCGCACATACTGATGACCGCGTCCCTGGCAGTGTCCAGGCAGATGTTGCACTCGAAGGTGGCCCGATCGCGCTCGCTCTCTCCGCCGCCGCTGCTGCTGCCGCCCGGCCCGTCGCGGTCGCTGCTGCTCTCCCCCGCGGGGAATCCTCCTCTGCTGGCCGGCCCGCCGTTACTCGAGAAACGTGGATCCGCGGCCGCCATGATGTTAGCCGCCGAGCTAAAGAGAAAGCACCGAGCCAAACCAACTTCAGCGGGGTTCCCGACTCGAGCCGAAGTGAGCTACGAGTCAGAGGTGACTGCCGACCATGAACCGTGTGGAGCCGCAGCCGCTACCTCACTGCTACCTTCATCAGGACGTCTGTTTCCGGAAGGAAAACACAGGGGCGGGGCTAACCATGCGTCACGTATCTACGTGATGACGCTCAGACACACCCCCTGTTGCAGTCTAATATCTTCAATCGTTTTTCACTTTTGAACACAGATGTACTTTTTGGTTTCTACAATGCCTGCTCCTCTAAAAGCAACTTTTCATGTAATTAACATAATATTATTTCTAGCTGAATTTTATATTCAAAAATGCAAATTTTCTGTCAAACGTAATCTGTTTTTATGCAAATTACTACATTATGCAGAAACCATACGCACCTCACCCAATCCCACAGATGAAGCCGCTTGAATCCTTGAAATTAATATCTCTATTATTTCTATTTGTGAACTATGTATTCTATTATTTCATTACCCACTGTTCTGTACATTATTTTATCATTTTTACGCAATAATAATTTAAATAAATAAAAATGACACACCCTGAACCTCAATTTTCAAATCCCCGGCTTTCTAAAATAATGGCCGAAGTAATTTTTTTTGCCAAACGTGAATAAAAGTAAAAACATTTGCTGTTTAATTGCCAAATTTACCTGTGGGGAAACAAATATTTTAGCTTGAAATAAAATAATCTGTTCCCCCTCTGTAACATGGGAACTAATTATTTTTTTCAGGAACTCCTTAATATCTAGATTGATTGATTGATTGATTGATTGATTGATTGATTGATTGATCTATCGACATGATTATGTGAATCGTGTTACCGAGAAATCGCAGCTGCAGAACACAGCGGGAACAGAATGTTGCACAAAACCGGAACTTTTCTCGCTTCATTGTTTCTAATCGGACTCGCAAAAGGTATGCAACAAAGCGTGTTGTGTTCTCTGCAAGGGTCCATGCTGGTTCTGGTTGTAAATATGTGCTGTCGCCACTAAAGTAAAGCAAAAGTGGGGTTTATTTTTGAACCAGTTAAGCGACGTAAAGCTCCGGCGATAAACGATCCAACATGAAGATCAAAAGACAGAAACAAGCTAAGAAAACGATCAACTTTTACAAATATAATTTCAGTTTCAGGGAGCCTTTTCAGATCCTCATTGACGGAACTTTCTGTCAAGCGGCGCTGAAGAACAAGATCCAGATCAAGGAGCAGATGCCCAAATATCTGATGGGAGAAATCCAACTCTGCACCACAAGGTGAAAACCTTTATTTGTTTGCGGGCAGCGTTCATGCTAATCCGTTTTATCTTTCGTGCTTATGCGTTTGTCTCATCCGTAGCTGTGCTTTGAAGGAACTTGAGACTCTTGGGAAGCAGCTTTATGGAGCTAAGATCATCCTGCAGAGGTTTCAGGTCAGGAAATGTGCACATCTGAAAAATCCAGTCCCAGCGTCTGAGTGTCTGCTGTCAATGCTGGAGGAGACGAACCCACACCACTACTTTGTTGCCACACAGGTACGCACTCACATCAGAGGTGGTAAAGAACCCAACAATAGTACTCAAGTAAACGTGGGACTACTTCAGCATATTTTTACTCAAGTAAGAAGTAGCCGTCCAAAAAACTACTCAAGTAAGGATAAAAAAGTATTTGTTAAAAAGTCTACTCAGGTACTGAGTAACTGAGTAACTGATGAAATTATTAATAACTTAATATTTAAAAATTACACCATCAGACTTAGTTGTAATTTTGGTAATTTAAGGACCAAGATGACAATAATTGATATAAGTAACAAAATCAGGCAAAATAAAATGTTTCCAGATTAGTTTCTTTCAATTTGACCTCGGGGCTTCCAGTCCATATTCTGCATATATATATATATATATATATATACACAGTATATAAAATTATAAGTGATCTTTTTTTCACAAGATCATCTAATCATTGAGGCTTTTAATCAGTTTTATTTAGCCGGACTGAAGACACAAGAGGCTGTTTGACTGTAAAAATTGCTGTGAAATGGAAGGAAAATTATAAATTGCTTTCCAATTTAGGCTTTTTTAGAACCTTATTTTGCATAATAGCAAAATCCTGTTGTCCATTTCTGTGCAGGACCGTGCAGTAACTGATGGACTCAAAAAGATCCCAGGCGTCCCTCTGCTCTACATCATCCTCAACACCATGGTGCTGGACAAGCCCAGCCAGGCGTCCCTGGACCACGTCCAGGCCGTTCAGCTCGGGGAGCTGGTGCCCCTGGCCCAGCAGCAGAGCATCCGCAGCCTGAAGGAGGAGCAGGGCATCAGCCAGAAAGTCGGGGAGAGGCGGGGGAAGAAGAGGAAGAGGAAACAGAGCAACCCCAACCCTCTGAGCTGCCTGAAGAAGAAGAAGAAAGGTGTGCCGACGCCGGCGCTGAAGAAGACGGAACCAGGAGAGAAGAAGAAAAGAAGTCGACACAAGAGAAGAAAAGCAGCGGAAGGAGACAACATGGCTGCTCCTGTAGTTATTAGTACGTAGTGGGACAGAAAGACAAAGACTCATGCCTTTAGTTTCCTAAACAATGAGCAACAGTTTTAACGGACTCTCCGTTCTTTCCAAGGAACCAGACTTTCTTTTGGGTTGTAGGACATCAGGAAAAACATAAAAATTGCAATAGTGTTCCTAAAGATTACAATGAAAGTATCAACTCAGATAAATCCTCAAGGATTACCAGGACTGTTTCTGTTTCCTCCATGACAACCATCCCCTCTGTTAGCTTTAGCATGTTGACCAATGAAAATAGACACGAAGGCTCAGCGCTGAGAGCAGTGGAGTTCCTCACAACAGGCCAAATACGATGTTTGTATTGAGACAATTTGCATACGTCCAAACCTTTTGGGCCAAAATCACATCAAACAGACTTGCGGGCCAAAGTGAATGTAATTTTGCCAACTCAGCCATAAATTAAACATGTAATTCTGTAACTTGTGTTTGTATTGAACCCGCAATCAGAAAACATGATTCTGTTACATGACAGTTTCCTGCTCTAGGCCCAAATAGAAGTATAAAACTGAGCGTTTTGGATAACATGTCCCCTTTAAACGCCAGAATAATGACAAAGTAATGGTTAGAAAACTGGATTGATGGTGGAATAGTTCGTTCCATGAACCTTTTTAACTTCATATTTTCTAATATAAATCCACTGATAACAAATTTCCTCTTTTCCAGTCAGAAGATAAATTGGACTTTGTAATTTTTCACACTGGTCTTGTTTTTATTTTGAAAAATCTTTTTATTTTTTTGTCGCTCATAAACCAGTCTGACTTAAAGTGCTTCTAGACAACACCTGCAGCACTTTGATGATTTGTCTTTGCGTTTTTTACAAAATGAAATTACATATTTTAAAATACACAACGTGCTCAGACATTGATACAGTCAGCTGGAGTGGAGGAAGTGCATCTAAACAACAGTAGATTATGCTGATTTAACTGAGTGGGAAGCAGAAATTTGCTGATCTGTTGCTTCATGGTCAAGAGTAAATCAGAAATCTACTTTCACGTATAAAAGAAGTTAAATCTTGCGTACAAACAACACTGCATGGTAATACAGCAGAACACTGAATTAGCTGCTAAATTATCGTCCGTAGAAGGTGAAGGGATGAAACCCTAAAGCAGCACGACATTCGTTTCTGGAGACGGCATGCAGGGCTTCCAGTCAACTCATGTTTTCATTACCCATAACAAAGTTTTGATACTATTCTGTGGTATTTTGAAGACAAATACGAAACTTATTAGGTGCACGTTGCATTCTGCGCACACAGGATTACAACAAATACCAGTTTCTGACAGCTAGACGATCACAGACTGATGGTGGAATTTGATAAGTGCAAAATAAGTTCATTTTAATATTCTTTTCTGGTTTATATATATATATATTTTCAAAGCAAATGCTCTTTGGATATTTTTCTCCACTTCTGCTGGCAGAAATTAAACATAAATAAAACAAATCAGTAAGACTTCAGTGAAATGAAAACAAACATGGCTGTCAGAGCAGAGGTTTCCTGGCAGCCTCGCTCTAGACGACGTGGAAACGAGGTCCCGGCGTCGCAACAATGTCGCTGTACGGCTCCTCCTGGACCAGCTCCACCGCCTGCTGCTTCTTCAGAACCAGGAAGCTGTAGAACTTGGCCGCCGCCTGCTTTCTGTTGTTGTTCCTGCACAGGTCCAACAGGCTGACCGACTGGGCTCCAGTTTTGGCCATCACCCTCTGTGACGTAAGAGTAAAACTGCCGTGACATAATGCTGATTATAGCTGGCCTCCATGTTTATTGGGATGAAGGGTGTAAAACCTTTGGGAGTTGCTTTTCACGTGACATCGTTGTTTTTTTTTCTGTTTCCACACTTAAAGATTACCTGAATGTTCAGTGTTTGCTACACAGAATGAACCAAAGGGTCAAATAACAAAATATGAGGAGAAAGGGTCCGATTCCCTGGTCTGGGTTCTGGTTCAAAAATATGTGGAAGTGGAGTAATATGATGGCGAATTTGGGTCACTGTAAAAAATGAGTACCTTTCTGCCAATAAACAAAGAAATGTTGATTTTAATTTTATTTTTCTAAAAAAAAAAAAAAGGAAAAACATTTCTGAGCTTGAAATGTTGAAAATCTGCCAGAAAGAAATTAGAAATTTTGAGATTAATCTTAGAAGATTTTTCAAAAGAATTTGGAAATTTCTGAGTTTGGAAAGTCATGAAAAAAAGTTCAAAGTCTGAGATTAATCTCAGAAAATTTTTAGAAAAAGTTGGAAAAACGAAAATGTTTTACCTGTAAAACTCAGAAATGTTCAAGTTTTTGTTCTAGAAAATGTTCAACTTTTCAAACTTGGAAATTTCCATGATGTTTTTCTAGTAAATTTGCGATTTTTGGCATAAATTTACTCCTCTGTGTGTTTTTATTTTCTATCTAGAGTGGCCGTAACATGCCATCGTAGATAAATGTACCTTATTTGTTGAGGTAGACGATAACAGCCGACCTGTAACTCGTGCTGCATGTTTCGTACCTGCAGGCCGTGAAGCATCTGCTGAGTTCTCTTGTTCCACCTCCTCTCCTCCTGGTCCTGCTCTCCTCCCTGCGCCTCCTCCTCCTGTCGCAACACGACCATCTTAACTCCAAGCTACAAACTAAAGAGACGTAAGTAAAAACATTTTTTCTGTCACCTCTTCTTCAGAATCATCGTCGTTCTTCTTCTTGTCCTTGTCGGCGAGTAAGTCCAGCTCTATTAGCTGGCTGATGTTAGCCACGGCGGCGGCGGCGGCGTCCTCCAGAGGCAAATTCACCGCGGCGGCTTCCAGTTGCTGAGAGGCAGCAGCATCTGGTCCCTGCTGCTGCTGCTCGTCCAGGTTTCCTGTCTGGATTTAGGAGGATCAGAGGAGGCAGAGCAGTTGCAACGAACAAAACCCAGAGTGAACGTACAGGGAGGGCTGGATCTGAGTCCTGGGATTTGCGCTTCAGGCCTCTTTGAGAGGACGGTGGAGGCATGGCGGCTTCGTCCAGCGTCGTCCTGCTGCCCTCCACCGCCGAGGTCTGCAGCGCGTTGGCCTCCTCCATGATGGTCTGGTCTGGGCGGAGGCCAAATTTCATCAGAAACAGAGGGGGAAACAGCTTTATTCTTGCTTTGGGAAGAATTAACATCGTCCATTTCAGCTTCTTTTTAATATTTTTGAGAACTGAAACTGTAATCCAAGCAGCATTTCACACAAAAAGCAAAACAAAAACCTGTTCCAGAGTCGGTTGGTCAGGATGGAGTATTAGGGCCACGCTAAGAAAAATAATACGAGAATAAAGTCAAACTATTACAACTTTATCCACGTATGACTTTATTCTCATAATATAAAGACTTTACTCTTGTAATATTATGACTTTAATAATATGACGATATTCTCGTATTATTTTGACTTTATTCCCATATGACTTTTTCTGGGTAAAACTTTATTTGAAGGGGGATGAATAAGACTGTCATGACATCGTCATAAACATGACATAACATCTGTCATGAACATCAATAAGCCTTCATGAAACCAATAAATCATTACTGATATAAATTTGTTATAAAAGAATTACTGATTGACTTTAAAAATTAGGTATCTTTATGTTATTAAAGGTAAAGTTTAAACA
>NW_006800330.1:504833-507785 GCF_000485575.1 Poecilia formosa
TATGACACTTTTAATACAAAGTTGACATTATTCAAAATGTCGTTGTTATGACAACTTGACATTAACCAATAAATCATTACTGATATAAATTTGTTATAAAAGAATTACTGATTGCACTTTAAAAATTAGGTAACTTTATGTTATTAAAGGTAAAGTTTAAACAGTAATGATTTCCTAGGGTTAGGGTTATGTCATGTTTATGACAGTGTCATGACAGTCTTATTCAACCCCCTTCAAATAAAGTGTTACCGTTTTTCTTACCAGTACTTTGTTGTAGTTAGTATGCAGCTACATTTACTTATGTAACCTTTTGGGAAAACAAACTCTTGTAAGTAGTATTACAACGCTGTACTTGTACTTTTACTTGAATAACTTTATTATGAAGTATCGCTGCTCTTACCTGAGTAAAATTTCTAAATACTGACTGGAGAACAAAAACATTCAGCAGACACAAACCTGCAGTTTTTGTTAAATTTTTATGAGTTTTATATTGAAAGAAACTGATTTGGGAATCTTTTTTTTTTTTCATTTGTCTGATTTTGTTACTCTGTAATTCTTATGAATTATTTTGATTTTGGTCTTTGAAATACCAAACTTTCAACATAACTTTGTATTTTGGTCCATCTGATGGTGTAATTTTTAAATACTAAATGACTGATGGTTTGGTTAGTTACATCCGACGAAGAATTAGGCCCACGGTAAAAAATTCAAAAGATAAAATTACAAAAATAATCTCATAATAATATAAGAATAAAGTCACATGGCCATAAAGCCAAAACTAATACGAGAATCAAGTCGTACAACTTTGTTCTTGTAATTTAGTTTTTCGTTTTTCTTAGTATGACTCTATGTTGTCGTTGTTCAGTACTTTTACGAAATATATTTCGTGAGTACTACTACTACTTTGTGAAAGTATGTTGAAGTTGTGCTGCTTATGCTTGAGTATAACTTTTGTGTCGTCTGCTTGTCCCAACGACCCGAAAACAAACCGGATGTGTTAAAATGCTACCCATGATGTCTCTCTGCTGATGGGCCGCTGCTGCTTCCTCCCTCGGCACCTCCGGGTTCTCCAGATCCTTCAGGAACTCGTCCAGACTGTCTGCCTCCCCGCCTTTCCTCCTCTTCCTCAGCTCATCCGGGACCAGCGGCGTCAGACATCTTGTGAACATCTAGAGTGAAGATGGCGTTTTAAAAGAAGAACGCCTCTGACCGTCCTGGAGTTTCCGTGCCGTACCTTCAGCAGCCGGGCGTTCCAGAGCGGCTGGGCCGGCAGGGAGAAGAGCTTCTCCACTCCTCCGGTCTCCTTCCACATCATCAGCTTTTTGGTGGGAGGAGCCAAATCCAGGGTCGTGACGATGTCGGAGTAGTCGGAAAGCTGTGCTCGGATGGTTTTGCTGTCCAGCTCCTTCACGCTGTCCACGATCAACTTCCTTTTTCGCTTCGCCTTGGTCTCCTTCACTGCAGGAACCGATTGGAAACCCGACGTTACCCGACCGGGTCTGCAGAACAGGGACCGACATTCAACGCCTGTTTCTAATGTCACCTGTGATGTCGATGGGCTCCAGGGCGAAGGTTTCCTCCTCGTTGTGAGCCAGAGCCGTTTGCTCCTGCTGGTCCGTCATGGCCGGCGCCGGTTCTGTTGGGCCGGAGTCCGGACTGTCCGGGGCTCCCGCTGACAATGAGACCAGACGCAGCTGGTTTGCATACAGTTACAGTCAACATACACTCATTATAATCATTTGTTGGGTTTTTTAAGCATTTTTTCCATTATGTCAGGATTATTCTCCAGTACAGCTTTAACTGGTTTTCTAAAATGAAAAACTGGGGCAGGTATTCGACTTAATGGTGAATTTTCTCAATTTCAAACAAATTTCTCCTCTTGACTGAACTGCTGGAGTTTGTTTCATATTGTTAGATTTCCATTAAACTAAACTAAAGTGAGGTTCTGTTTGTGAAACGGACCTGACAAGGCGTCAAAGTCGTCCTCATCCTCCCCGTGGTCCTGAGGCATCATCACGCCCTCACTGATGGCAGGAGGGTCGTCAAATATGCCACCTCCATCCTCGTTGCTTAGCAGCTTGTCGACTACATCAAAATACAAATATAAATAATAGTTTTAATATTTTTTATAACACAAATAATCCACTAAGGATACGCTGCTTTAGTACCAAGCATCCCTCCGTCGTTGCTCTCCATGGGATTGTCTCCGAAGTCGTCCTTGTACTGCTCGTCGTACTCCAGGTGATTGGACTTGTCCGCCATCTGATTAGCTCCGCCCTCCGCCTCCAGCAGCAGGTTGGAGGCCGAAGAGCCCATGATGTCCACCTCAAACGCGCTCTCCTCTCGCATCATCTCACGGTCGTCCATGCCAAAGTCGGCTGCGAGACAGAAAAACACAACGCCATCAATCCCCCCGTCCCGTCTTCGGACTGGTCTGAAAATGAAAGCGCGTACCGAAGTCGTTGTCTTGCAGCAGCGTGAGGTTGCCCACCTCCTCCCTCATGGTGATTTCTTCCACTCTGCTCTGGTTCAGGTTGAACTGCTGAGCCACATCGATGTCACTGTTGAAAACGCATCACCAAACATTCCTGTTGCCACCTTTGATTTAAGCAGCAGAAACTCTTACAGGCACTCAGACACTTTAATGTTGAGCTTTTAAATTAGACTCTCTTGTCTCATAGTTCAAGATTATCCTGCACCTTTGATCAATACAAGAAATTTAATGCAAAACTAACAGAATAGGAAATTATGATGGATGGATGGATGGATGGATGGATGGATGGATGGATGGATGGATGGATGGATGGATGGATGGATGGATGGATGGATGGATGGATGGATGATGGGTGGGTGAGTGGACAGATGGATGGATGGGTGTATGGATGGGTGGATGGATGGATGATGGATGGATGGATGGATGGATGGGTGGATGGATGGATGATGGATGGATGG
>NW_006800330.1:507795-529284 GCF_000485575.1 Poecilia formosa
TGGATGGATGGATGGATGGATGGATGGATGGATGGATGGATGGATGGATGGATGGATGGATGGGGGGATGGATGGATGGATGGATGGTCTTATCCTAGAACCCGGCGGACTCACTCTAGGTCCGGTAGCGGCTGGTCGAAGTCGTGAAACTCCTCCGGTAGCGTGATCGCGTTGTAAGCCGCCTCTCTGTTCTCCTCTGGAAGATCCACGACTCCTACAAACCAAAAACCCAAAGTTTTGAAATGTGACGGCCGAAGTTACGCAGCACCTGAAGCTGTGAAGTTAAGGAGGAAACCGATGGTAACACAAGACGGCGCACCTGGTCTGAACGCCATCTTGATCTTGATGAAGGCCTCGTTACAGTCGGCCAGCAGGTACTTTGCCTTTCTGTGGTAGATCCTCACCACGCCCAGCAGCAGGTGTCCCGACGTCCGTAGAGCCATTTTCACCTGAGAAAAAAACAGAAAAACCCCCAAAGTAATAAATAACAGATACAAAAACCTTTTATTAACAGGCAAACATCACGTTAGCAAAAACAAGAAGCAGTTTTCAAATCGTTTCATTCAAAAAGTTATCAAAACCAACCTCAAACTAGACCTGGGGGATAAATTGATTTCAGATTTTCGTTTTTTGAAAATGTAATTTAAAAAAAAAATTCTCCCATCAATAACTGAATGATGTCAGAACACCGATGGCGGCCATCTTGTTTCACAAGCGTGTCGTACAGCTTCTGTTTATTTGGACTTTGAATTCACATCAACTCTATGACAAAATATTAGGGTCAGATTTGCATTTTTTATTATATTTTTACAAAAATAAAGTTATAATATTATGAGAATTTGTAGTAATACAGGAATAAAGTTGAAATAATACAATAATAATGTTAATATTACCAGAATAAAGTAATATTAGGAGAATGAAGTAATTTTAAGAGAACCCCAACATGAAAAATTAGCAAAAAAGATTGATTATTAACGTGCTATTTTAAATTCTGCTACCTTATGACTATATTCTCGTAATCAAGCCCTAATAGTCAGTGTTGCGACTCACAGAAGGGATGATTGAAATAAAAGCCACTTTCTGAAGATATTTTCAGCCATTCTTTTTTTTAGAAAGCAATAAGCAAGAAAAAAAATGGATTAAAATCGGATCTGGTATTAAAAAAATCAGAGATTTTATTTTTTAGCCATATCGCCACCAGGGGGCAGCATCTGCCTCTGACATTGTGGAGGAATTTGCTGACTTGACTGACAGAAAACATTCATCTTAAAGTAAAACTTCGAGTTGAGACCCAATTTGATAGAAAATCTGAAACAACAGACAAAAATCTTCCTTTAAGCTCATTATTGGCATAATTAAGAGGCAATAAATAAATCACTTTTGGTGAGATGATGCTCTCCACGCTGCTCTCCAGGTTGCACTCAAACACATGAGCCTTGGTCAGCTTCTTGTCCCAGTGGGCCGCCAGCCAGATCTTGGCCAGCGGCCCACGTTTGCTGAGAACGAAGTGGGCATAAAACATCGTCTCAGCGCCGCCGCCTCAGCACAGAGGGAAGGGAAGAGCAGAGGGAGGCGCTGGGCCTGAAACAAAACAGAAAAACCATGAGCAATACGAACATGTTTGACTGAATGCCTCAGTCTCTACAGTGTCACCTGATCACACATTCACTCCAAATTATTTGTGGAAAATTTGCCCTTTTCAAATATAAACAGTTATGAGCATTTATCGAGAGAGCCTCAAATATTCAGATATTCAGTTGTGGTCCTTAACCCACACAAATAATAATAATAACAATAATACTTTAGCTGTATAGTTCATTTTTAAACAAATGTTGCAGACTGTTCTACATTGAAAACAAAATTAAAACAAGACCATAAATGACACAAGAAACATGAAAAGTGTACCATGTCAACTAAAATGCATAACAATGCAAAGCAAAATTAAATAATAGAAATACAAAAGAAATTCAAATATTAAAAGGTTTATTATAAGGAATTATCTCTAAATAGGTTGCACACAAGACTTTTATTTATAAAATAAATAAAACATTTATTTTTTAATGAATATTTTTTATAAAATATTTATAAATATCTATATATTTTTTAAATTAGTTTTAATAATATATATTTTTATTTTTAGAAATTATATCAAAATTTATGAATTTGGTCCTGCTTCAAAAGCAAAAAACAAGCATGGATGTGATTCGATATACATCTTCTCCTCTATTTTCCTTGGTCAGATGATTTCATCCTGCCCTAAATAAACTAAAAAAAAAATGGTGGTCAGACCCTGACGGAATCACTCCAAGAGCCACAACTGGCCCCCGAGCCACACTTTGAACACCACTGACTGAAAGCAGAACCTATGACTACTGCATGTTCTTTCTTAAATCCTGTAAGTCCAACAATGATGTGCTTAGTTTCCCCACATACAGTTACTCCACATTTCTTCACCATTAGTTAATTCAGATCCGTATAATTGAGCAATTTCACATTCGTTTTACCAAGAAAGGCCATTTGAGGTTGAGGTGTGTTGTGATTATATACTAAAACCGCCTGCCATACTCTGTCAGGTGCGATGCACCTGCAGCAGTATGATGTAACCGCTGTGGCTGATCGTTGTTCATCTCTAATGAAGGAACAAACGTGTCGATAAACGCGATTTCTGCGGACTTTTCGTTTGCGTCTTTAAAAAATAAAACAAAATAAAAATAAAAAAATAAAAAAAACTGTTTCAACCGTAACAAATTGAAATTGCACCAACCGTCGATGCTGCATCCCAACAGGTGACGATCCGCAGGGACAAAACCCGAAGCGAGCGCGTCACAAGTCACTCAGAAATCCCAGCAGCTCGCACTAAACATTCATGACTCACCGTGCGGGATCGTATGTCCTTCTGTGTTTCTGCGGCGCCGTGCGGTCGCCGCTGCGGGTCTCAGCCCTCCTCTCCTCCTGGAGGTGGAGCAGCCAAGATGGCGGCGCTTCGTGTTGTGCAGCGGGAACGCGGTTTGAAGCCTCCTCAGCATGCGGAGCGGTCCTGATGTGAGGGGGATGCAGGGAGGGATGCTGATCGCCATCATGCCCCCCAAATTACTCCGAAAATATCAGCAACACGCACTGAAAAAAGAAAACAGTTAATCCAACTTTTAAAAAATGGAGTCGTCAAGTTACGTTCATCCTAAATATGCAAAGTTTATTGAGTTGCCATGTGAAACAAATGTGAATAAAGTAAGTTTGAGGAACTTAATTCAATTATATGTGACTATTTTTGTTTTTTCAGATGGAGCTCCGTTCTTTTTTTTCAGTGTGGTAAAAATATCTGACATCACTGTAGATGAAGTTTGATCCACTCTTTTTGCAGAATTTCTTTATTTCCGCCACATTTGAAGTTTTTATTTATTTATGTGAATGTCACATCATCTCAACCAGGTTTAAGTTCAGACTTTGACTAGACCAGATGTCAGTACCTTTTTTTTTGTCACTCCAGCTATAAATAAAGTGGCAAATTTTATTTGGCTGGACAAGACAGATTATTATTATTATTATTATTATTATTATTATTATTATTATTATTATTATTATTATTATTATTATTATTATTATTTTATTATTATTATTATTATTTTATTATTATTATTACTACATTAGCGATAACAAAAACACATTTCTTGTTCTGTTTGTGTCATTCTGATGTGAAAAACTATCCAGATGCTCCATAAAACATGCAGAAAAACACGACTAAATCCAGAGTTTTGTACCATTTCCATGTTTGATCAAAGTTTTTTCATTTTTTTTCTTTTCTTGAGCCAATATGTTGACCATGTGACACTGAACAAACTCAGCTGACCGAACATTGAGCCCTGCAGTTCCTCAGGCTGCTGCAACACAATCGACTGCATAGAAAAACTTGTGTGCTAAATAATTCTGTTTAAAAAATGTGACTAAAACTCTAAATACTTATATTAACTTTATTTTCTAGCATGAAAGAGATTTGGGAACCAGAAACAATCTGTTCCAAAGCAAAGCATAGAAATATGAACATAGAAATTGTGGGAAAAGGAACAATTGGCTGTTTAAAAAAATAACACCTTCTGCATTTTTCTTTACAAACTATAACATTTACTGTATAAACTCAAAAATGCAACTGAAGGTAAACTAATCATAAAATGGAAGTGGAAGTTGTTCACCACTAGAGGGCAGCAATGTAATTCAGTAGATAAAACATGACGCTTATGACCAGCAACAGGTTTTATTACATCTTATGCTGAGCTAATCTGAAAGATTGTTGTAAAAATGATCTAAATCTAAGAACTGAAGCCATTTAATCCATTTGCTTAATTTATTTTTCCTCAAATGCCATTAAATTGGATCTTTCTGCACGGTGAAGTGGACACAAATAGTTTGCAAACCTCTGATAAAAATGTGAAGTGAATGTTCATGGAGCGTCTTCACTCAGCTGGTTTAATGTGTAAATATAAATAAACATTATTGTCTTAAGTAAATATTCTGTGGTTCCAATTTTTGTGTATTAATATTAACTGATCACATAATTTTTTAATGTTTAAAAATGATGTTAAGCAAACAAATATATAAAGTTAGGTGCAAATTCTTGTATATTTTATTTAAAAAATATATAAAAAATAAATTCCTAAACTACAAAATAACAGAAAATAAGCATAAAAACACTTTTCCAAACATAAAAAATATTATATATTTGATATATATTTAAGCAATAGATAATGTATATGTGTGTTAAAGTTAGGTGGACATTCTAGTATTTTTTATTTTAAAAAGTAAAAAAAAATAACTACAAAATAACACATTTTAATCAGAAGAGAAACTTTGCCAAACGTTTTTCCAAATAAAACTTATGAAGTTTATACAGGAGTTAATGTTAATGTATATAAGACAGCACAAAGAATAACCAGGGGAAACATGTAGCATTTCAAAAGGCACAGCAGATCTGCTGATGGATTAATCAAATCATTATATAGAACCTTTAATTAATATTAGTCAGGTTATCTTTGCCTTTAGTTTTTAAATGCATTTGATGACTCTGAGACTCTGACAGCGGCCCGTTGAGTCGTCTGCAGAGGAAACGTTTCTCTCCATCCGAGGCTCAGTCGGCGTCGCTTGCGGCTGGTTTGCTGCTGTCATCGTCGTCACGCGCCGTCGCGCCGCCTTGACCTTTAGAGCTGATGACCTCCACCATCTTCTCACGCTTCACAGAACTCAACACAAACAGAACCATAACTCACTTCTTATGAGCCCTGACAAGCAACACACTGTAAAAACACAAAGTCTTACCAAGTAGTTTTGTCTGGTTTCTACTGTAAATATCTTAATACTTGTGAAAAAAGTCAAAACTAACTTACAAGTAACTTTTCAGCAAGAAATGGGAGATTGTTTTAAGTTACTAATTCCTTACTTTCAATGAAAAAAGTAGTTGATCCACCAGAAGATTATTTCACTTTTGATTTGAGGAAAATGTCTCGTGATAAGTGAAATGATCTGCCAGCGGCTCTGGTACCTTTTGTACAAATATTAAGGACTAATTGACTTAAAATGAGGCTCTATATTTTGCTGAAAAGTTAGTTTTGTCTTATTTCAAGACAAAGTTTGTTTTATTGACTTAAAATAAAAATAAACTGCAAAAACACAAAATCTAAAAAGTATTTTGTCTAATTTTATTGTGCAAATATCTTAGTTTTGTCTAATTTGAAGTAAATAACTTACAAGTAACTTTTTAGCAAAATATACAAGCTTGTTTTAAGTCAATAATCCTTAATATTTATGAACAAGAACTTGTTTTATTTGCAGATTATTTCACTTGTAACAAGATATTTTCCCCTTAATGTAAGTGAAAAAATCTACCAATGTAACTAGTATTTTTTAAATCAATATTAATAATGTATTTAGTCAAAATAAGTTCCTTATCTTACTGAAAAGTTACTTGTAAGTTAGTTTTTACGTATTTCAAGTGTAATAAGATATTTGCTCTAGAAACCAGACCAAAATAGTTGGTAAGATTTAGTTTTTTTTACAGTGTATGAACTTGTTCTAAGTCAATAAAACGAGCTTTGTCTTGCTGAAATAAGACAAAACTATGTACTAGTAACTTCTCAAGTAGGATAAGGAGTTTGTTTTAAGTAATATTGATTTAAAAATACTATTTCCACAAACGACGAGACGTTTTCCCAAGCTGCAGGTGAAATAATACTTGGTAATATTTAGAGTGTTTCGCAGTGCATCTTTCACACGATACTGAGCATCTTTTTTACTTCTGGTTTCTCTTTCTGCTGCCGGACACACTGGAGGCCTTTCTCCTCTTTATGCAGGAGTCAGGACGGGAAAAAGCTGCTCACTGTTGCCAGAAACCGTCCCACAGACCCAGAGGGGAATGGATTTAACTCCAGGACAAAAGGCCTGGTTATATTTCACCGCAGGACGGCCTTTGTGGCTCTGAATCAGCCAACACTGAGGCTGTGTTTGCTGCTCGCTCAACCTGTCCGTCCGCTATAATCTGAAGAGCAGGTCTTATTTAGGAAGACGCAGCAAAGAGAGGTCTACCGGGAGATGCGAAAGGGGGGAGTGATTGATTTTCTGCAGGTTTACACACAGGCCTTTCAGCTGAAAGAGAGCTCTATCGCTGCACATTTCTCACATCGGGGTTGTAAGGGGGCTGGATCTGCTGGGAAGGAGGAGGGTGGCAGTGGTTGGAGGGGTCTTTTCAGCTCTTTCTGGAGGAAACAATAGTCTTTGTTCAAGATCTTCCACCATTCTTATTAGGGCTACCAAGAGGAGGGAGGCGCGAGGAGAAGGGTGTTTCTCCATAGTAACAATGACAAAACAAGCCATTTCAGAGGGAGACACTCAAACTCCAGCAGGAGGAGAAGGAGCAGGTCTCACTGTGCTGCAGAAAGTTTAGCAGAAGTTACCCAGGCATGGAGCGGGACAGCCACAGCGAGGACACGTTGTCCACCATGGTCCTGGAGAACGTCAAGAACAAACTGATCCACGCCTTCAGGGTGACCGCCGAGTCCAGAGCGGGTCAGAGGGAGGCCGGCGGCGGCATCGGGAGGAGCCAGCAGGCCAACGAGGAGCTGCGGCGGGCGCAGATAGATGGAGCTCTGACCTGGCTCCGGTCCGAACTGGTGAGACTTAACGCTTCCTTTCAGCATGGAAAACAGAATGGAGCTTAAAATTCCCCTTTGGGATCAATAAAGTATTTCTGAATTCCAGTTTGAACAGAAAAGAGTTAATTTGCTAAATGTGATCCAATTAAGTTTGTTAATCTTTCTTAGCACTAATTTCCTTAATTCTGAAATCGGTGATGGGCTGATGCTTACATTTAATCCACTTCTGCAAAAGTATAAAAGATGTCAAACTCAAGGCCCAGGGGCCAATTCTGGCTCGCCACAGCTCTTCATCTGGCCCTCTGGACTGCAGAGGGATGCATAAATAAAATCTTTAAGGTTACATTTATGTGCTCAAGTATTATTTAATTAAACAAAATAAATAACTTTTTTTTTTACTAATTGTTTAATCAAAATTCCAAGTAAAATATTCATTTATTAAAGATTTTTTTTTTAATTTAAATATGCCTTACTTCTCTTGCCAAATAGATCATTAGTCGCATTAAGTTTTTTCACAGCTAAATAAAGGTTTAAAAACACATTTTGTTTGTTTAATTATGTGTGCTTCCAGTTTTATTTAAGTGAATGCATTAATAAATCTTTACTGGCCACTTACAAACACATCTAGCAGTGCCTGCTCCGGGCCTGGATGCACTCTGACCTCTGCCTGTTGTCGTGCAGCTGGAGATGCGTTCGCAGGACGTGCAGCTGGCTCAGACGCTGCTGGGGCTCAACACAGAGATCCAAAGACTGCGGAGGGAGAGCTTTGGGGGGCTGGAGGTGCAAGGGGACGATCAGCCGTGAGCGAACCCCACGAGGCTGCTTCTTGTCTGGGAAGGACTTAAAGCTGACGAAGGGAATCCGTGGAGCCAGAAGTAAAGAATCCGACACAACTAGGGAACACTGAATGCATCGTTTGAACAGAGTCGAGCTGCTGCATGGACAGTAATGGAGGCAGACAGAGTAACTAGGGCTGCGTTCACACTGCAGCCTGAAGGGACCCTGCTCCGATTTTTTGTCAAATCGGATTTTTTATTTTTTATTTCTTCCGTGGCCGTTCACATTTCCAAATAAATGCGACCTGTATGCGTTCTGCAGTCTGAACGGGCAACGACCTGAAAGTGTCCCGCATGCGCAGTAGAGGGCGCTATAGTCAGCGTTCTCAGTGTTCTGCCAACCGCCATAAAAAGAAGAAGAAGAAGAAGAGCTCAGTGTTTGCGGAAGTAAACATGGAGGCTAACGGCGGAGCGTATCGATTTTAAAGTTGTTGTCCAGCCGGAGCAGCATATTAACCTAATCCTCATTACAGTCCGTCATGGTTGTTGTTTTTCTTCCCGCTGAACAGGGACATTTGTCGAGTGTCGGTGACGTTCAGGTTGGATGAACTGGGCGTTGGGTCGCATTTGTATCGGATACCCGAGTGGCCTGGGTCACTTCGAAAAGCATCTAACCTGTGTTGTTCAGACAGTCATGAAAAGATCAGATACAGGCCGCATTAAGGTAAAAATAAATTAAAAAAATCTGAATGGTTCGCTTCAGGCTGCAGTGTGAGCGCAGCCTAAAAGGCGCTTTGCACTTCTGCAGGGTTCTTCTGATTCTGAACAGTAAAATGATAATGAATGTGAAGTTGAGGAACAATAAATAAAGTATTTGTCCCAGCAGCTTTATTGAGCCAACTTTCTGAATCACAGGAGATTAAATTCATCCACACTTTCCCTCTTTTATAGATATATTCTCTTTATTCAGTCTCTTCTGTCATCATTTTAATAGCAGTTTACAGAAACAAGGTGCTACAATCTCAGTAATTTTAGGCCACAACAGTCACACAAAAAACATGGCAACATCCGACCAGAGTTATCTTTTTCTCTTTTATTTTGCTTTGCTGGTTTAGGATGTGATACAGATAAGACTTTCGTGATTAAATGTTCTCTGTCACTTTTACAAAATGGAAGCTAACTGTGCACATGTTTAGAAAATTAAGGCACAGAGCTTCTCCTGTGGGTCATTTTTTCACCTGAATAAAAAGTTTGATGTATCTTCTGACAGAAGAATAAGTTTCTGCTTCCTCCGTCGCTTTCAGAGTCCCAGTATCTGCCCTCTTCATCCGTGTCCTCCTCTTCCTCCTCGGACAGCTCCTGCTTCAGCTCCTGGATGCCAGAATGAAGCTCCATCAGCTGCCGGATAAGCGCTTGGTCCTGGGAACGCATCTCCATCTGAACATAAAACACATTTAGATCAGACTTGTGGATTAAAAACGGGGGAACTGGACTTCTTCTCAATCAAACTGACCATTTCCTTCCTGCGCTATTCCGCTCTAATAAAATAAAATTGAGGATTTTTCACGTGTAGTTGGATTCCTTCCGGTGGAATTTCAACCTGGCCAATCAGCAAAGAGAAGAACTCGAGAACGATGACGTCGATTTTTTTTTTTGCGTTGTTTTAGAAATGCGTGTAGTCTTAGCGNCGGAGCAGCATATTAACCTAATCCTCATTACAGTCCGTCATGGTTGTTGTTTTTCTTCCCGCTGAACAGGGACATTTGTCGAGTGTCGGTGACGTTCAGGTCGGATGAACTGGGCGTTGGGTCGCATTTGTATCGGATACCCGAGGGGCCTGGGTCACTTCGAAAAGCATCTAACCTGTGTTGTTCAGACAGTCATGAAAAGATCAGATACAGGCCGCATTAAGGCAAAAATAAATAAATAAATAAGAATCTGAATGGTTCGCTTCAGGCTGCAGTGTGAGCGCAGCCTAAAAGACGCTTTGCACTTCTGCAGGGTTCTTCTGATTCTGAACAGTAAAATGATAATGAATGTGAAGTTGAGGAACAATAAATAGTTAAAGTATTTGTCCCAGCAGCTTTATTGAGCCAACTTTCTGAATCACAGGATTTTAAATTCATCCACACTTTCCCTCTTTTATAGATATATTCTCTTTATTCAGTCTCTTCTGTCATCATTTTAATAGCAGTTTACAGAAACAAGGTGCTACAATCTCAGTAATTTTAGGCCACAACAGTCACACAAAAAACATGGCAACATCCGACCAGAGTTATCTTTTTCTCTTTTATTTTGCTTTGCTGGTTTAGGATGTGACACAGATAAGACTTTCATGATTAAATGTTCTCTGTCACTTTTACAAAATGGAAGCTAACTGTGCACATGTTTAGAAAATTAAGGCACAGAGCTTCTCCTGTGGGTCATTTTTTCACCTGAATAAAAAGTTTGATGTATCTTCTGACAGAAGAATAAGTTTCTGCTTCCTCCGTCGCTTTCAGAGTCCCAGTATCTGCCTTCTTCATCCGTGTCCTCCTCTTCCTCCTCGGACAGCTCCAGCTTCAGCTCCTGGATGCCAGAATGAAGCTCCATCAGCTGCCGGATAAGCGCTTGGTCCTGGGAACGCATCTCCATCTGAACATAAAACACATTTAGATCAGACTTGTGGATTAAAAACGGGGGAACTGGACTTCTTCTCAATCAAACTGACCATTTCCTTCCTGCGCTATTCCGCTCTAATAAAATAAAATTGAGGATTTTTCACGTGTAGTTGGATTCCTTCCGGTGGAATTTCAACCTGGCCAATCAGCAAAGAGAAGAACTCGAGAACGATGACGTCGATTTTTTTTTTTGCGTTGTTTTAGAAATGCGTGTAGTCTTAGCGATAACACCGGAGGAAGTGAACGAAGCCGTTCAGTTGATGTTGGCCTCTAATTATTGAAATATCATTAGCAGCCATCTTGTTCGGATAGGCACTTTCTCTTCAGTGGACGATGGTTGATTTCTGTGGAGCTAAATTGGAGCCAGTTGGTCCAAAAGAAAATTAAATTCAATCTGAAAAAAAGATTTGAAACTGAAAAAAATTTTTGAAACTGGAAAACAGGTCGCAAAACTGAAGAAAATGTTCAAAACTACTTTTTTAGTCCCAGATTTTTTTAGTTTCAAAACGTTTTAGTTTCAAAATAATTTTTAAGTTTCAAACATTTTTATATATCAAAACATCTTTTGGTTTTCAAAAAATGTTCAGTTTTTAGACAATTTTCAGTTTCAATTTTTTTCAGTTGCAAACTTTTTGTCACTTTCAAAATAATTTTTCAGTTTCAAATCTTTCTTGTTCAGTTTCAAACTATTTTATATTTCTTTTTTTTTGACAAAATAGTGTTTTTGTTTAATTTATTTTTCAGTTTCAATTTTCTTTCTTTTGAACAAACTTTATGGCCCCAATTTAACTCCATAGTTTGTGGTGCAGGCTATTTCTGGTAAGCTTCATAGCGTTGAACTGGTGGAGTACGTACATCATGGACAAACGGTTTTTACCAAGCTTCGATGAAAATGTTTTTGGTTTTTGTCATGGATTTTCTGTGCAAACTGCAGCATTTGAATCATCTCTCCTTTCAAATGTAAATTTAACTTCTTCATCTAATTACTTCCAGTGTAAAATGCGATTTCCCGAGCTTCACCAAATCCAAGTTTGCTTTCAAGGATTCAGGAATGTCTTGAACAAAAAACCCTGGCGGGCCGATCTGCATTTCTTTTCTGTGTTAATTACGGCTCCAGTCGGAGAGTCCGTGCTCCGGCTGAAAGATGCTGGTCTTATTGCCTTTGTCAGAAACTCAACGACTCACAGATGAAACATGAACTTTCCTACTGGAGACGGGGGCCTGCTGGGCTCCAACTCATTATGCCAAACGCTGGTCCCTTTCAGACTGGACACTGTCACTGTGTGTGTGTGTGTGTGTGTGTGTGTGTGTGTGCGTGCGTGCGTGCGTGCGTGTGTGCGTGTGTGTGTGTGAGAGAGAGAGAGAAACAGCTGCTGAGCAAAAAGACTCAATCAAGACGCTTCTTTGTTCCAAAGTTCTTTCACTTGGGTGGAAAATGAAGATCTTAGCATTTAAGCTGGATTTATGGTTTAGATGTGCTGCGGAGATAAAGTTGTTCTCTTTTCCTTAGAGGCTAATGTAATTTGATCTAAATAATCTTGCTTTTCTCTTATAACTATCACAAAGGGTTTATTTATCTCATATGTAATGTCTTTTTTCATCATAATGAGCCAAAATTTGAAGTCTAAACTTCTGTTAATGGCAGAATTTGGTGGCAACTGTAGTCACATTTACTTGGCTAACTTGGAAAAAATTCCTTTTAGGAGTATTTTAACTATATGCTTTACTTTTACTTGAGTAAAAGTATTAAGTACTCGCACTTCAGTGAAATTTCTGGATTGGGATTTAAAAACAAATTCACCAGACACAGACACACACCTGCAGTTTGTGTTAAAGTTTCATAAGTTTTGTAACTGCAGGTGTGTCCGTGTCTGGTGAATCTTTGGTTCACCAGACACCAACATTCACCAGATCTTAATGTTTTTCAGTAAGAGTGAGAGTAGCGATGCTTCATAATACAATTACTCAAGTAAGAGTATAAAAATATATATTAAAAAGTCTGCTTGTGCACTGGGTAACTGATGAAATGATCAGTCACTTAATATTTTAAAATTACATCATCAGACGGATCATAATATAAGGTTAAGTAGAAATTTTGGTATTTAGAGGACAAAAATCACAACAATTTATATAAGTAACAAAAACTAACAAAATCTGGCAAAAGAAAAAAAATTCCAAATCAGTTTTTTTCAATAAAAACTCATGAAATGTTAATGTTAACAAAAATTGCAGGTGTGTGTCTGGTGAATTTTTGACTAAATAAATTTGTTATTTTTTCAGTGGATAGAAAATCCGGGTATTTTACTCAAGTAAGAGTAGCAATACTTCATAATAAAGTTGCTCAAGTAAAGTAAAAAGTACAGCGTAGTAAAAAAAAAACCCTCCTAAAAGTACATTATTCTGAAAAGTAACTTGAAACACGAACCAACATTTTAAAGTGTAATGGGGACACTTGGCAAAATAATGTTTCAGTTGTTGGTGATGACTGCGTATTTTTATGTATTTATGACGTAAAGCACTTTGGACGTCCTTGTTGCTGAAACGTGCTACCCAGTTAAACTCAACTGATCGATTGAAGTAAATTTAACTGAGTAAATGTAACTAGTTACTCCGCAGCTCCGGGCTTACCAGCTCCGCTCTCAGCCGTGCCAGTGCGCTCCCAATGTCCCACCGGCTGCCGTCCCTTCCGGCCGAGTGCGCCCCTCTCAGGGGGCAGAAGTGGCGCAGTTTGGGTGTGTTCTCCCAAATTGCGCCATCATGAAAGGTAGAAGTCTTGCAGGAGAAATCCCGCAGTCTGGTCAGGACCACGTCCATCACACCAGTCCGGTCCGGTGAAATCCTCAGCCGGTCTCCACCGGACGGTGCTTATGAGGAAATCACTCTCTTCTTTCTCCACTCTCTCTCTTTCTCTCTTCCAAAACGTGATCCCTGCAACTCTTTTTAGCCAAAAAGAAAAAGCTAAATGTCGTCACCTAACAGGGAAATGTGACTGACGTCGGTGCATTTTGTCCGGTTTTTATCGGATCCGCTCGTTCCGCGACGATTAGCGGAGGACGTCGGTGGTTGCCATGACGACGGGGCTTGCGTATCTTCGGGGACAGAAGAAGGGCTTCTTCTTTTAGCTTTCTGGTTTTTGTGAGGTAAATGTGAAGAACAGCCATGTGTGACTAACTGTTCCCATGCCACCGTCGTCGCTCTCCGCAGCCCGGGGCAACCCAGCGGCGGTCCGGACGCTTTGGCAACCAAACACACGACGTCTTTATCAGACCTGACGAACCGAAATAAGCGCCAGAAGCTATTTTTAGACTTCCACTAGTTCCACTGTTAGAGATACAAGAGCAACTGAACCAATTTTCAAATAAAGTAAAAAAAAAAGAAAAAAAAAAAAAGACTAATTGTGTGAAAGTGTCATGGTGTTAATGTCGCGCTTAAAACGGATGAGGACTTGTGACGTACGATGACGTATTAGGGCCATTGAATGTGGGACTATATTGCCTTCAAAACAACTCAGATATTTTTAGATTAATGTGAAACATTTTCTAGAATAAAACCTGTAATTTTCTTAACCTTACGAGAAAAACAACTTTTGTTTCTAAAAACAAATGTGAATCTCTGAGCTCTACAAATTGAACATTTGCAAGAAAAAAAACCTGAAAACATTTTGAGAAAGTTTTGACATTTCTGAGTTCTGAAAGAAAGAAAAAAACTCTTTTTCTGGAAAAATCCTGGGAATTTTTAAGCCCCAAAAGTTTAAAGATTGTGAAACAAAAACCTCTGAAATTTTTAGATTAATCTCAGAAATCTTCCAGGAAAAAAAATAATTCTGAGCTCCAAAAGGTTGAAAAATTGCAAGAAAACCCCCCCACAGAAATCTCGAGCTTAATTTCAAAAATTTGTATCAAGCATTTCTAAAATCATTCTACTCAGCTGCAAATTTGTTTGTCTGATCATGCTATTTTTAAAAACTATTTATTATCCTTATGTTGCCAGTTTTCCTCGTTGTCTTCTATTCTTATTTTTGATGTTTTCATATTTTACCTCAGTTTGTCTATGCTGAATAGACACTTCCTCACTGAGGGGACAATAAGTAACATTTATTTTATTTTCTATTCTATCTCCTTTGAAAATATTAAATCATAAAGGTTTCCTTTAGCATATGACTCACTGTCGCCCTCTTGTGTTAATTTCGGGAACAAATGAGTTTCAGATAAGAGGTGACCAAACCAAACATTAAGAAAATATAAAATGAAAGCATCAGTTGTTATCAGTCTTAAGAATAAAGATTGTTGTTTGCACTTTGAATATTTTAATATTTTAATATTCATGGTGAAACATCATATCAAATGTTATTTTCAGTGTGTAAATCTGAGTAATTGACTTGACTGAGGGAACATAGTTGAAATAGTTTCTATTTCTATTATATTCTGTTCTATTGTCAGAATAGATAAATAAGTAATTATTTATCTATAATAAATAATTACTTATTATTTAAGTAATATTAAATAATAATATTTAATATTAATAAATATTATTATTTATATTAAAGTACCATCAAAGGCCCCTGATGGTACTTTGGAGGTTTAGTTGCTTAGTTTTGGGTGAGTGTGTTTCAACATCCGGGTCAATCAATCAGTCAATCAATGTTTGATTCAATGATTGAATCAAACATTGATTGAATCAGTCAATCAGTCAATGTCTCAGCTACAGCTGATCAAAACTTAAATGTTTGTTTGAAAATCAGATTTAACTAATTAAAATTTCTGTTCATCTTGTTATGATCGCAAAGAAAGGAAATTAACTACATTTCATGTTTATATTTCACATTTTTGTTTATTATTTATAATTCTGGTGATTAATGATGCACCCCCCAAACAAAAACAAGGAAAACCTCAGCTGAAATCCGAACATTTCGCACCAGGAAAGCTGTTTTTTTTAACAGAACAACACCCATGACTTCCACCAGCAGAGTTAATGTGAAATAAATTTGACTCCGGTTTGGGGATCCACGGATGAACCATGTGATTCCGCACGAGGAATACGCGGCACACGGCACTTCCAGCGGGTTGCGTAACCCCGCAGTGTCGGCTGCTGCTGCGGGGCGCTGCGTGAAGCGGGCAGAGTTTGGGTGGGTGCTGCAATCACCAGTTTCTCCACTTTAAGAAAGAGGCAACTTAGTTGCACAAGTGTTTCCCCTGGCTGTTTTTGTCGCAATGAGCTTTCAACTTCTGCATCCTCCCAGCGTCGAACCGCCACCTCTTCCCACCCCGACCACCTCCCTCTTCAGACGGGTTGCAATTTGCACACGGCTGCGTTGGTTATTTGCACTAATTATAATGTAGGATGGGTGCAAATATTCGCAATCGGCGTGTGGAGAACCAGCAAAGCTTCAGTCAGAGGAAAGCGGATCTGAATCTGTGAACGGTTTTCTTTTGTTCATTGGAAATTGGTGTTTGATATTTCCCTCCAGTGATGTTCAAAAGCAAGGATCCAGAGCGACGTCACATTTTGGCAGAACACAGCAAAGCGTACTCCCTCCCGGGAAGGTGAGGCGAACTTTTGTATTGAATATCGATTTCTACAAAGGAAAAGCTGAAAAAGAGGCGATTTCTCACTCGTTTTTAATATTTTTTGTGTTCTTCTGTGACTTAAAGTTTTCCTCACCGGACTGATGTGGGATCTGTGGGAAAACCTGCATTTAATTATCCTAAATTAGCTTGTTGATCAACCGATTTATTCGATCACTTTTGATTAGGGGAAATGATCATTCAGATTTAAGGGCTGAGGTTGAGATACAGTTAATTTTTTTACATAATTGGTCATTTTAATTGTCTCAAACTCATAAAACTGTAATTAAGTCAATTTAATAAGCCTAAATATGGATACTGAATACAAACGACTCTTTAAAATTTCTCAAAAATAAAGTTGCAATAACCAGATTTGGTAACCCTCTGACACATACTTTGCTTAAACACCTTCAGGTGAGGTAATTTGATTAATATAGCACATTTTCAGCAACAAGGCGATTCAAAGTGCTTTACATGAGTTAGAGGAAGTACAAACAACAAAAGAAAGGCAAGAGAAAAATAAAGGTATAAAAAGTTTACAAAAAGGTAAAAGTATATACCACTTGCTGCAGTGTTGGTTGTGCAGGAGGCTCTGCTAATGCTTTTCAAAGATGTACCATTGTATCGCTGTACATCTGTTTGCGGCCATTTTCATGTGAGTAAACGTTGAGTTGGGGCGTGGCCAGCAGCAGATTATTTGGATTTAAAGTGACAGGAGCCCCTAAAACAGCTCCTTCTGGAAGGAGCTCAGAATAGGCAGAACTGAGCAAACTAAAACCTCATTATCTAAGAATTATTTGTTTGTAAATGATTTGTTTTGTGTAAAAACATCCTAACCTGTTTAAGGAAGCATAATATGTCTCCTTTAAGCGTGTTCTGTAGTCCTGAAATGCTGATTATAAATATTTTTCCCTGTCAACTTACCAAACTAGTCATTGATGTGTGTAAAAATATATTTTGCACGAGGAGCCAACCTTGTTTCCCTCATCAGTGTGGCAGAGGTTGGTGCAGGTTCACCATCTTATAGTTCGGCGGGTTCAGAAGATCATTTCCATCTCCAGTTGGACTCTCTCTGGACTTTTGGGGTTGTAGTTTTTCCAGCGTTTTAATGAAATCGTCCCCATCTCTGTTTCTTGGGGATGAATTTATTTCAGCCTTCTAACTTTCTGTAACATTGCAGAGTTTTCTGATTACAGTGTGCCAAACCATGAAGAACTGCAGAAAGATGGGACTTTCAAGCATTGCCATGATAACAGCTTCGCTCAGCAGGACCGAGAGACGGAGAAAAAAGTTGCCAGCAGGAGGTTGTACGTTGTTTCCATCATCTGTCTGCTCTTCATGATAGGCGAGATTGCTGGTAAGTTTGTTTTTTTTTAAATCCCTTTTCTTGCTTTATTAGTTTCATCCTAAGTCTTTCTCAGTGTTCTTTGACAATACTGGTTAATTTTGACCATTAGCTTTTGTCCTTTTGTTCTTTTTAACTCTGTTCTGTTCTCATTTTCTTTATTCAACTTTTCATTACATCTCCACCTCCTGTCTTTTCTCTTTCCTTTTCCTGCATCCTTCAAAAAACAACTATTTTTACTCCAAAATGTCCAGTTACCACATGTAGAAGGGGTCAAATGCAACTGGAAGCATTAGAGTTACAAAATATTGATGCTAATGTAGACAGACCCTTAGTAATTGTTTAAATTTTTCCTTTTTGCAGGAGGATATTTGGCAGGAAGCCTCGCGGTCATGACGGACGCAGCTCACCTTCTGACTGACCTAGCCAGCTTTGTCATTAGCTTGTTTTCCCTCTGGCTTTCCTCTAAACCTGCCACACAAAGGCTCAGCTACGGCTGGTATCGTGCAGGTACCGAGTCATAGGACGGGTCCAACAGCATCTGTTGCATTTATGTTTCCTTTCCAACAACATTTAGTTTGAAATCATTAATACAACAATACAACACACACACTCGTTGTAAATATGAAAACACAATTTTGTGACTATCATTTATTTAATTATCCGCTTGCTAACAACAGACCTTGCTGGTTGCATGACTACTACAGAATTAATTGGCTAGCCTGCAGCTACTTTGCTAGCTAGCAGTTTCTACTAGCTAGCTAACTGAATTGAGGTTTAACTTACCCTATCTTCAATACCTTTATTTAATAAACATAAATGAATAAACAAGTATATAAATATATACAATTCTCTCAGCTAACTAAGTGCATTGATTATACATTGTAATTGAGGCTTCCCTGGAATATTAACCATTGTTATTGAAATGCCAGTTGGCCTTTCCATTTCTTTTCTCTTGCATATTTTCTACATGTTATATAAACATTTTCTACCCATTCTATTTCTCCAAAATGAGAACAATCCCCTGGTAAGCTTGCTTGCTAAGTAGGAAGATGGATTACTAATTTGCTACATGCTAGCTACTTTGCTGGCTAGCAATCTACCTAGCTAGCTTACTTGCACCAGGGTGATTGCAGTTGTACGTCAAGCCTTTTGTGCAGGTATCCTGGGGACACACAGGACTGTGAGATGACCAGATACTGCTACTGGAACGATGCCACGAATCTTTGTTTTTTCCTTTTTTGTTGTTTTTTCTGGTCAGATCCTTGTTAACTAAAAATCGAGATGGATTACTAATTTGCTACATGCTAGCTTCTTTAATGGATGCAGTTGTTAATACACTTGTGCTGCATTAATAAGGCTCTGGTTATGAATCCCTCAAGCTCTTTCTGTATGGAGTTTACTTTTATTCCAGGTGTATAAATGTTTTTTTTTATTTTTTTTAAATGGCCCTAAATATCTTAAGAGGGTGGATGGAAAGTTTGCTTGTTGGTTGCACGTAGTCAATTAACTTCATGGTTATAAACTAGCTAGCTGATAATAACAAGTTAGCATCTACAAGAATATATTCTTTCTCTGGTTCTTTGGGTTTTGAAACCGTTTTTCCTCACTCTGTAAAAGAAAAATTTCCACAACAGTTGCATGTAGTTAATTAACTTCATGGTTATAAACTAACTGATAATAACAAGCTAGCATCTTTTTCATCTTGCCCCAATTTCAAGTTGGCATCTTTTTCATCCTGCACCAATTTCATTTTAGTAGCAGCATCTCCAGATCCAGTTTTAGGCTGAATTTTAAATCACTACCAGCCAAATTAATGTTCCATGGGTAAAAAGAGAATTGATGCACTTTCATGATAAAACATTTCTCAGAAACTGTAGTTTAGGTTAGGATAGAAGCAACTACCTGGTAAAAGAAGGTCAACTTCTTGCCCCTTAGCCATTTGGTCGATGTTTGATTATGTTTTCTGGTGAATTCTCTCCTGATTTCTTTGCGACGTTGTTTCGTTGTCCATGCAGAAATCTTGGGTGCTCTGCTGTCAGTTTTCACCATCTGGATCGTCACAGGAGTGCTGGTTTATCTCGCTGTGGAGCGCATCGTCCATGATGACTATGAGATCGAGGGCCATGTGATGCTCATTACCTCAGGTTGTGCAGTGGTGGCCAACATTATGTGAGTAAAATGGAGGAATGTTGTTGTTTATGCTAAAGTATTCAATAATTGTTCTTTAACAGGTTGAAGAACAGAATTTCTTATAGCGCTGATTGAAATTGGTCCTTATTTCCCAACAGAATGGCTTTAACCCTTCACCAGTCGGGTCATGGCCACAGTCACGGTGGACTCGCCTCACACGGACACAGTCACAGTCCCAAGAGAGGAAAAGAAAAGACTCAGAGCCCAAACAACATCTATTCAAACGACTGCATAGACATGGAAGAAAACCATGCGGGCAACGGTACGATTGAAAAACAGCAACATAGCTGAGACACTAAAATGTCGTAATATGATGTGGATGTTTGTTATTTTCATATGTGTTAGGAAAGAGGGCTCAGCAGGCGAATGCAAGTGTGCGAGCAGCTTTTGTGCATGTGATGGGAGACCTTCTCCAAAGTGTTAGCGTGCTCGTCAGTGCCATCATCATCTTCTTCAAGGTATCTTATTCTGCATTTGGGCTCAAACTCAAACTCTGCTTTAAAGAGTTTTTTCTGTGGTAGAAACTGCAAATGGAGATTTAAAATAGAAATATGCAAGTTTTCCCTCATCTCAAGTGTTATTTTATTAATTAAAAGTGGTTATTGTGAAACTACTATATCTTTGAAAATTACTTAAATGGTCATTCTTAATAGTTTTCATAAAGCTTTTATTTAAACTCAATGATAATCTTGTGTGTTTTAGAGCGTTTTCACACCTGATAGTCCGGCAGACTCAGTTCGATTGGGAACCAACATTATTTTACATTTTCTGCTGGTGATTCGCTTTCACGCTGCACTGTTCGCCTGTGGTGAAACAGCACAAAAACCACCGAAGAAGACACTGAGCGCAACTTCCTCCTTTGCAAAATGTAAACAAAAGTGGAGTAGCGTCAGGTTTTAGCGTTTGTCGGATTTCTCTTTTGCGTTTGGTAAAAGTCCATGAGTCATTTCTTCCGCTAGTTTCAGATTCTAGCCTGTGAGTTACCTAGCAACTCGCACGTCCTTTGGTTGCCTAGCAATAACCTGCTGAGCAACAGCCACAGTAGCCCCATGATCCACTTCCTGCTTTGGGAATGGTCTCCAGTCCAAAACAAAAGATTTGTTTTCATTGCAGCTGCCCTTTTAAGGATTTCACCCAGATGATTTGCTTTTCTGCTTAAAAGAGAGATCTAATTTATTCATTAAATAAAATAAAATGTAGTTTTTCATTACATAGCTATGTATTAAGTTATGCTTTTTGATTTTTTTTTTTTTAATGATTTTTACTTCCAGCCAGAATATAAAATCGCAGATCCGATCTGCACCTTCTTGTTCTCCATTCTGGTCCTATGCACCACCTTCACCATCATGAGGGACATCCTTCTTGTTCTAATGGAGGGTAAGGCCATGACTATTCTTTTAGTATATATTATCATAGATTTAGCTCATTTTCTCTCAGTTTTGCTTTTGTTGTTTTTTCCAACTGTGTCGCAGGTACGCCATCGGGGGTGAGGTACAGTGAGGTGCGAGACCGTTTGTTAGCTGTAGACGGAGTCAAAGCAGTTCACAACCTTCACATCTGGGCGCTCACCATGAATCAGGCAGTTCTGTCTGCACACATAGCAATAGGTGAGAAAAGTCAGTCATTTATTTCACAGATTGTTTTGTATTTCAATTAGTTGTTAGAGTTGGCATTGTGTTTCAAAACAGTACATCATAATATGGCTGGAGAATAAATCAGTAACGTATATCAGATTAGACATGGGATCAGTATTGATAGATGATGCGTCTGATAAAATATTCAGCAATTTCACTGAACTGCACTGCATTCTGGGAG